>NW_006408568.1:13439974-13450920 GCF_000296735.1 Chrysochloris asiatica
ATGGTAAGACTTAATCTCTTGTACTTTGGACATGTTGTTAGGAGGGACCAGTCCCTGGACATCATGTTTGATAAAGTGAGGGTCACTGAAAAAGAGGTTGACCCTCAACTAGATGGATTGACACAGTGGCAGCAGCAATGGGCTCAAATGTAACAACAATTGTGAGGATAGCATAGGACCGGGCAGTATTTCGTTCTGTTGTGCATAGGGTCACTCTGAGTTAGAATTGACTCAATGGCACCTAACTACTACCACCACCACAACAACATATATGCACATATATGGGCTTCAAAAATTCATGAAAAGAAAATGGAATTTTTCCATGAAGCCCCTTATATAAGCTTCACTGATTTGTCTTCTATAGAGAACCCAGCCTAAGACACTAGCCATGGCTAATAACCACTCCACTCTGCTCATGCTTCCTTTCCACGGTCTGTCTGCTCCCTATGGTATATACCATAGCCAACATTACTAAGACTCTTATACACACACATTATTGTTGTTATTGTAAAATTCTGTGAAGTCAGTTTCAACACACAGTGACCCTGTATAGTGTTTCTGAGGCTATAAATCTTTGTGGGAGCAGAAAAACCTTATCTTACTTCTGTGGAGCAGCTTGTAGGCTTGAACTGACCTTGTGATTTGCAGTCCAGTGCCTATCCTATGGAGCCACTGTGCTCCTGGCTTATGCACATGTTGTTGTTAAGTGTCTTTGAGTCAGTTCCAACTCATAGCAACCTTGTATACAATTTCCAAGGAGCGGCTTGTGAACTTGAACCGCTGACTGATCTTGTAGTCCAGCGCATTAACCCAGAGCGCAACATCAGGACTCTGGCTTATGCACATAGAAGAGAATAAAATGAATGCTGAGGGGGAATCATGTTTCTTGTGTCATAACATCACCTACTGGCTGGTATTTATTCACTCCACAAATTGTTTAGCACACATTAAGCTACTCTGGATCAGGTACTGTTCTAGGCCCTGAATTAGAGATTTTTTTTTTAAGTTATAGGCTCACATGTGTAGATATGTGCACACCAATGTTCATCGCAGCACTATTCATAATAGCCAAAAGATGGAGACAGCCAGTGGAAAAATGGATAAACAAACTTTGGTATATATGCACAATGGAATTCTATGCAACACTGAAGAATAATGATGAATCTGTGAAACGCCTCACAACATGAATGAACTTTGAGGACATTATGCTGAGTGAAATTAGTCAATCACAAAAGGACAAATAGTGAATGAAACCACCATTTTAAAAATTCAAGAAAATGTTTTCATGCTAAAAGAAGTAAGTCTTTGATTTGCAGGGTTGAGGGAAGGGAGAGTAATTCACCCACTAGAGGGTAGACACATGTTAGCTCAGGTGGCAGGGAGGGCAATATACAAGAAAAGGGAGGTTGGCAGAAGAATGATGAAGACAGGTGAAGACAATGATAGATATGTAAGGGTTAAAAGGGATAGAGGCAAATAGTGTTACATACCCAACCCTGGAGCAGCAGTGTTCTGCAGGTAGATATACATGGACAGATAGACAGGCAGAACATATGGGAGGGAGAGTGGGAGTATACCCCCAAATATATAAGGGTTTGACACAGGATGTCTGTACTAGGTATTTTACCTTTGCTGAAAATACACCTATGAATGTGTTGGAGCATGCATTGGACAAAATGAGGAATCTAATTAGATATTATCCAATATCTTAAAGCAATGAGTTGCTAGGCCTAGGGGTTCAGGACCATAGTCTCAAGGGACACTATGGACAATTGGCATAACATAGTCCACAAAGACAATGTTTTATATTCTACTTTGGTGAGTAGCATCTAGGATTTTAAAAGCTTATAAACGGCCATCTAAGGTACAACTATTGGTCTCCACGTGTGGAAGAAATAAGAGTGATGAAAATTGAAGATGGCTTGGACTCAACTAGTTCAACAGACCAAAGGAGAGGTGAACATCAGTCACCGTGACTCTGAGACCAGAACTAGATGGCTACCACTACCGGCCTATAATGGATATCACATTATTATGTCTCAGATAGAATGGCAGAAAATGTGGACCAAAATTCAAAATTATAAGAAAAAAACAAAAAGCCCTCAGGCTTACGGTCAATAAAAGACTGGAGAACCCAAAACTATGGCTCTTGACTGCCCTTCATGTTTGGAATGGAACTCACGCTCATGTTCTAATTTTCAGCCTAGTAGTAGATAGGTATATAGGGGAGACAACAACACTAGTAAAGTATGCTCACCTTGGAACAGTTAATCATTCAAAATCAAAAGGGCAGCATTTATGTAAGGACAAAGTTGAGAAGGGATGGGAAAGAAGTGGGATGGAAATAGGAACCACAGGAAGACATGGAATAACTGTTGTGAGAAGAACAACAGTAAAAGGTGTACAAAGCATATGAAAAGGCAAACCAGAGAAGGGGTGATCTGTAGGGTCAGGAAATCCCTTCAGGGTAACTCAGCTTTCCTCTCATTATATGTTTTGACTGAGGCAGCGACTGAAGTCAGTGCAGCTGTGAGCAGAGACCCAAAGTTCCTGTTTCCTTTCCAATTATAGCCCCACAAGAAGGCTTTTGCTTCTCTCAGCGGAGGTCGAGCTTCATTTCAGGGTCACACTCCCAAGCATGAGCTGTGTTTGCTAGCGTCATTGCTAATGTGTTTGTTACTTTGATTCAGAGGCCAGGATAAAGGGCTATTATAAAGGACTGACTGTATGTTCTCATCCTGATCACTATGGGCCCAGCACAGCCTCTTTGGAGGCAACAAGTTACCAGACTGGAACAAGGTTATCATTGTGGGGTAGATAAAATTTAGAAAGTAATTTTTTCTTTGGGGATGAATTACTGGTGTGTCAAAACAAGATTTGCAAATTTCCATTTCACAGGAACACTCTATGTCAGCGGGTGCATAGGCACTGGTGTCCACTCTGTAGTTTATGGCTGCATGCTGCAGGAAGTGGGGAGGAGGTCTATGATGACTGACAGCTCTGGGTATTAGGGTTTACCAGTGTTCATGCCTACTTGCACTATTAAAAGTTTTCCTGGAAATCTCTGGATGATAGAGAGAATCAGACAAAACCCGAACAGATGAGTTCCCAGAATTGACTGCAAGTCTTCCCTGGAAGTTTCAATCTGTTGCAATTTACTTGGCAGATGTGAAGTCCAGTGTGGGAAGCCAGTGAGGTTTCACCCTCTGATTACTCTCTAATTGGAAGTTGTTGAGGCTTGTGAAGTCAGGTGGCTTTGTTTCAGTCCTGCAGTCCCCTCTCTACCTATTTCTTTCTGGCATTTCTTTCCTCAATATGAGGTCCTCCACTCTGAGGCCCTATCTGGATTTTTCCTTTAATCAGCCTCAGACTACTGGTGTCCCTTCAGTCTTCTGATACAAGTTCAAATCAGTCTTCTGAGGTTCTGTTTTTGGCCATAATCTGACTTGGTGGTTAACACATGTTGGTTCACTTAATCCTTTAATTACCATATAAAGAAGTTACTACACTATTGTACTGATGAGGAAACGGGCTCAGAGTGATTGGGGTATGGCCAAGGTAAAATAGCTGTTTACAGGTGGGTCAGGATTCAAACTTTAGAGATTTTTGTTTTTGTTTTTTTAACTCATAAATTCAATGTTCAGTTAACACATCTCTTCTAGTAAGCGTTACTAGACACATTATCCCTTCCAGATGATATAATGCCCCAACAGAATAAAACATGGGAGAAATTTCTATGGTCGCAGTAGTATATTGATAGATGAAAGGAATTTGAATATACTCATATATATATATTAAATGGGATGTGTCTTTATAGGAAGATGACCAAATCACCAAAAGTGTCTACATATACCACAAGCTTTATTTAATAGCTTTATTTAAGAAATGGTTTAATCATGGTATTTAGCTTTTGAACTGACATACAAAGGACTTTTTGTATATAAATACCTGGAAGGCATTCCCTTAACTTATAATTGGAGATTTGAAACAAGAGAGAGCAAGATTTACCTGAGATCATAGAGCAAGCACCTCAAATCACCTCAATTGGCCTCAAGTACATGGTACTATAAAATCAGCACTGGACTGCTAACTGCAAGGTTGGCAGTTCAAACCCTCCAGCTGCTCCTCAGAAATCCTATACAGGGTCACTATGAGTCAGAACTGACTCGACAGCACTTAAGAATAATAACAACATTCTGTCTTCTGTGAAGCCCTCCCAGATTTTCTTTACCTCTGAAACAAGCTGCGTCTTGTTATAGGTTTATCTTCTCCATTATTAGACTTTGAGATCCTTGAGGCTCAGACACTGTATTTTAGAAATTCTTTTTTCTTTTTTTTTTAAGTGAGAAAAAAAAAAAGAAATAAGAGTGTTTTGTTTTTTTTTAAGCTTACAACTCAACAATAAAAAACTAGTAATACAATTAAAAAATGGACAAAAGGATCTGAATTGACATTTCTCTAAGTAATGTATAAGGAGCTTTGGTAGCATAGTGGTTACAAATCAGGCTGCAAACCGCAAGGTCAGCAGTTCGAAACTACCAGCCACTCAGCGAGAGAAAGAGGAGGCTTTCTACTCCCATAAAGCTATACAGCCTTGGAAACCCTGTTCAGGGTCACTGTGGGCCGCTATGGGCACTTAACAACAACAACAACAAGTAATGTATACAAGTGGCCAATAAGCACATGAAAAGATGCTCAACATCATTAGTAATCAGGGAAGTGTAAACAAAAACTACAATGAGATACCACGTTACATGCACTAGGAGTCAAAAAGACAGATAACAACAAGTGTTGACAAGGAATTGGAAAAATCAGTATTCTCATATACTGCTAGTGGAAATATAAAAGGGTACAGCCAACTTCAGAAAACAGTTCCTCAAATGACTAAACATATAGTTACCACATATGACCCAACAATTCCACGTGTAGGTATATAAACCCAAGAGTGGAATGAAAACACGTGTCCACACAAAACTTTGTACACAAATGCTTACAGCAACATTATTCATAATGTCCCAAAGTTGAATATAGCCCAAATGGCCATGAACTGTGCGTTGATAAACAACATGTAGTATATCTATGCAATGAAGTATAATTTGGCTATAAATGGTAATGACGTACAGTTGACTTTTGAACCACATGGGCTTGAACAGCATGCGCTGATTTACATGAGATTGCTTAATCCTGTGGAAAATCGGGAAAGAGCCAACAGTTATGGGGGTACTTTTGGAGCTAACGAAGATGTTCTAAAATTGATTGGTGGTAGCCACATTTGTCTGTGAGTATACTAAAATACAAGGAGCTCTGGGATTACAAATTGGGCTGCTAATCTCAAGGTCAGCAGTTTGAAACTACCAGCTGTTCTGTGGGAGAAAGATGAGACGTTCTGCTCCCATAAAGATTTGCAGCCTCGGAAACCCTGTGCAGGGTCACTATGAGTCGGAACCGACTCCACAGTACTTAACAACAGCAACAATACTAAAATACATGGAATCACTTTAAGTGGGTGAGTTGTGGAATATCTGAGCTAATCCCAATAAACCTATTTGTTTGTTTTTTCTAAATTATTTCCAGAAGGCACTTTACCCCCTCTATGATTCTTTCTTATTCATATTAAACTTAATTATTTAAATTTCAGATTTTAGCAATCTGATGTAGTTTTTTAAATGCCTTATAACTCTTTAATAAATACTTAAATAGTATTTAATATGGACTTGTCTTGAGTTTCCAACTATATAAGATATTTCATTTTATAGCACAAAACACATGTTTTCTCACCAAAGAATTAAAAACTTATTAAATATATACAAGGAACTTCACACTTCAATTTCTTTCTCTTAATAATCCAGGTCCCTTATCCTAGTTTTGTTATTACTATCTTTATTATTGGAGTCAAAAGAGGAGGATATATGTTTGCAATACCTACCACTTGACGTATCTTATAGTCCAGGGGTTCTGCAGCCAAAATAGTCCACTTCCTGCCTAGTCCCAAAGGAATTGAGGGAACAATGAGGTGAAATTACCAGTTAGCCAAACACTATCACAAGCGAACAAATACCGAATCTAGCATCTGTTTCTTCAATTCTCCCCGCCCCTTTTATTCCCAGGGTGGTGTTGACTGAATAGTCTGGACCCATATCTGCCCAAGGAGTTGTTATTGTTAAGCATTTTCAAGTCAGTTCTGACTCATAGTTACACTGTATATGTTCTAAGGAGCAGCTGGTGAGTTTGAACCACTGACCTTGCAGTTCAAACCAACCTTGTGGTCCAGTGCTTATCCTACAGTGTGACAGTGGAAAGGAATTCTGTCCTTGAGAAAAGTGTCTGACAAAAATGACATCCTTTTTATTTTTTAAAAAAGATATTTTAAATATGTACAAATTGACCTGATATTTATATCTAAGGCAATTAGAGATTTTTCTGTTGTTGTTAGTTGAGTGAAAGTTTACAGAGCAGATTTTACATTCACCGAATCATACACACTTCATTTCATCTCACTGATTGCAATCACTCACCCCACTTCCCTCCCTGTGTTTATTGTTACTATTCCTCCTTCTTCCAAACCCTTCAGAACTTTGTCCTTAGGTAAATGCTGTCTTTTTGATCACACGTAGCTGACCATTCTGGAGTGTGTATACCTCGCTAGTGTTGTTGTTCCCCTTATAGATCTATTGCTTAACTCAAAATTGAGCCCTGAAGGTAAATTCAATACAGACTTAAAGGAGTGATCAAGGGCCATAGTCTTGGGGTTCTATCAGTCTCTATCTGACTAGTAAGCTTGAATTTTTTTTTTTAAATGTTTTATTGTGAATTATGTGATAGTTTACATGGGAGACCGTTGGCTTTACATTCATCCCATTGTTTAGTTTCATTGCCATGGTTACAATTCCCTCCATGCATCATCAACCAACCACAGGGTATACCCTGCAAGCCTGCCCCCAGGTCTTCAGCACACAGCCCCTCTCCCTCTCTGGGTCTAGAGTCCCCAGCTGCTCCATCTCTCAATGTCATCGTCTCCATCTCAATCTCTGGCATCACTGCTTCTCTGGGTAGGTTCCCAGTCTCCGCTCTTCTTCCTTGATTGTCCCAGGGACCTCTGCTCCTGGACAGCAAAGTCAATCACTCCCCTCCTTTTGCTATAAAACATCTACCTTTAAATTGGCAATCCTGATAACAATTATTCAATATTGTATCACAAGAGACCTATCTGCATTTCGTTTCATCAGCCCCACCTAGACAGATTGTTTACTACTCAGTGGAGACGCTACCTTCCTCCATGCCCTCTGGATCTAGGCTCCCTCTTAGAAGCTTGTAAGCCAGTCACTGCTTGCCTTTGTCGCCTCCCATTTTGGGTAGCCAATGTCCAAGTTGCCCATCCCTGTCTACTCTGTGTATGGAGGGGGTAGGAATGATCCTTGCTGTAAAGATTTGTTCCCTCTTTGAACTACTGCATCCATAGGTGTAGGTCAAGTTCATCAAATTGTATCAGATTACTCTTTTTTTTTCTTCTTCTTTCTTCTTCTAGTTGAGCTCTGATCATTCAGTCATTGAAGCCAGGTCTTGTTGTTTTGTTGTTAAGTGCCGTCGAGTCGGTTCCGACCCATAGCGACCCTGTACAGGGTTTCCGAGGGTGTAAATCTTAGAAGCCAGGTCTAGTGGCTTATTATTTGCAAGTGTGGGTGTTCTTGTGCATATGCCCTCTCTTCTTATCAGCTGGACTCTTCACTCTCCACTCTAGTTCTCTGTGGCTATGTTGTTGACTCTGGGCCCAAGAGTCCCAGGTCTTGCCACACTGCTGGCCAACAAGGTCTCCACCTAGATTCACAGGAATCTATTGAACGTTGTAGGGCTTAGCTCGCAGCTTCATTGCTGTTTTTCCCTCACTTCCCTTTATCAGTGATGAATGTGGTTACCAATCAGAGTGTGTATTCGCACTGAGTCTTAATTTTGGAAGGGGGTTTGCCCTGAGGGGACCCGACCACTTGCCTTGATGTGTCCTGGGTGAGCAACTTGCTTGTTCTTGTAGTAATCAGTTGGACTGCCTATATTGTTTTGTGTTTTTTTCCTGTAGGTCTTTCTTTCAAGAAGTATCTTCTGTTCTTCTAGCCGCTCCAGGCTGGTCTGCTTGTCCTTTCAAGTAGAAATTTCCCACCTCAGAAGATTCTGGATGTGGTTCAGGTTTTCACCTATGGTTTTATGTAATGCAGAGGCTGTGCAGGAAGCCTCCTACACCTGGCACATTGTAGCCCCATTTTAGGTATTCCAAGCAGTTATAGGCAGAAGACAGACTTATAAGCTTTCTATGATGATGTTTCTGGCTATTCTCTCTCCACGTCAAGTGTCGATTTTATAATGGTATGCCAGGGAAACCAAGATTCAAAAGACAGCCAAGCATCTTAACATTATTTCCCCCTTTTCTCCATTCCAACCATGTTTCAGTCCCTGTATCAGAGATCCATGTTGTTCCAAGGTTGTGCATGCATCATTATTTACCTCTGTCCCACTTAGCCCATGCAAACTTGCCTAATTGTTTTCCTGTCCGCTTTGTTCTTCCATTCCACTCCCCCTTCTTGTGTATTGACCCCATCCCTAGCATCCAAATTATTCTGTGTCTATTCCCTACCCTCTGCTCCACTTTCCCCTCCCTCCCCTTACCCCACCCCCAACATCCCCGTAACCAGCAAAGAATCCCGCCCTTTAGTATGGGTTCTTTTTCTTAGTCTTTTACAGTAGTGGTCCTATGCAGTATGTCTCCTTTTGTGATTGATTAATTTCACTCAACATAATGTCCTCAAGGTTCATCTATGTTATGGGGTTGGCTTGCAGCTTCCTTGTTATTCTTCAAGGTAGCATAATATTCTAGCCTATTGTAAGTACCTCATTTTCTTTATCCATTCTTCAGTTGATGGGCACTTAAGCTGTCTCCATATTTTTGCCATTGTAAACAGTGCTGCTATGAACATTGGTGTGCATATATCTACTCGTGCTATGGCTCGTGTTTCTTTTGGCTCGTTTTCTTGTGGGTAAATACCAAGTAGAGGAATTGCTGGATCATAAGGTATTTCTATTTTCCACCTTCTGAGGAAGTGCCACATTACTTTCCAGGGAAGTTGGACCATTTTGCAATCCCACCAACAATGCAGGAGCATCCCAGTCTCTCCACATCCCAAGCCTGACCCTTTTTATGTCAACTAAGGACTCTTAAAAATAAAATTTTGCTTGTGGGTTTTGTGATTGTCTCACTAAACTATTGTTGTCAGTTGCCACTGAGTTGATGGGGGCCCCATGTGTATAAAGTAGAACTGCTGTATATGGTTTTCAAGATTGTAACTTTTTGGAAGCACAATGCCTGGCCTATCTTCCAAAGCATCTCTGGGTAAGTTCAAACTGCTAAGCGTTTGGTTATGTTTTTGTTGTTAAATGCCATCAAGTGTGTTTCAACTCATAGCTACCCTGTATAGGGTTTCCCAGGAGCAATGAGTAGGTTTGAATTGCTGACCTTGTGATTATCCTATAGTATCCTACAGTGCTTATCCTATAGCGCCATACCAGGACTCCTTTGGTTAGTAGCCAAGTGCTTAATCATTTATGTCATCTGAAGATGCCTTATAAAACTGGCAAGGTTAATTTCTTAGGACTTGGCAGAACCCACTCTTAATAGGAAGAATTCAGTAAGAGTTTGTGTGTGGTACTGTGAAGTTACTTGATAAAGCTTTTCTATCCAAAGTCTTCTTTTGTAGTTTTTGTCAGATGGTGTCAAGTAGGTTTTGACTCATAGTGATCCTGTGCTCAACGGAAACATGCCATCCTCATAATTGTTATGTTTGAGCCCATTGTTTCTGCCACTGTGTCAATCCATCTAGTTGGGAATCTTCCTCTTTTGCTGACCCTCTTCTTTACCAAGCATGATGTCCTTCTCCAGGCATTGGTTCCTCCTGATAATGTGGTCAAAGTATGAGAGATGAAGTCTTTCTAATCTACCTCTAAGGAGCATGCTGGTTGTAAATCTTCCAAGAAAGATTTGTTTGTTCTTCTGGAAGTCCATGGTACTTTCTATATTATTTTCCAACATCATAATTCAGTGGCATCGAGTCTTCTGTGGTCTTGCTAGGTCTTCATTATCCAACTTTCACATGTATATGAGGTGATTGAAAATGTCATGGCTTGGGTCAGATGCACCTTAGTTCTCAAACTGACAAGTTCAGGCTGAAGCTGAAGGAAATTAGAACATGTTCATGAGAGTCAAAATATGACCTTGAACTTATCTCACCTGAATTTAGAAACCATCTCAAGAACAGATTTGGTGTATTAGACTTACCACTGGACCAATGAATAAGATCCATACAAATGGAGAAAAGATTGAAGTTGGCAAATATGGATTTCTTCCAGTTAGTTGGCCAGGTATCTGTTTTGCAAATTTCTTGGCATAGATGAGTGAGCACCTCCAGTGCTGCATTAGTTTGTTAAAAGAGCTCAATTTGTATTCCATCAATTCCTGGAGGCTTGCTTTTCATCAATGCCTTCAGTGCAGCTTGGACTTCTTCCTTCAGTAATATCTGTTCTCAATCATATAATGCCTCTTGAAATGATTGAACGTTGGCCAATTCTTTTTGATATAATGACTCTGTATTTCTTCCATGATCTTTTGATATTTCCAGAGTCATTCAATATTTTGTCCATAGAATCCTTTAATATTGCAACCCAAGGCTTGAATTTTTTCTTCAGTTCTTTCATCTTGAGAAATATTAAACATGCCATTTAAGTTTTCTAATTCCAGGTCTTTGTACATTTCACAATATTTGATTTTCTTCTCTTTGACATTTTTGGTTCAGCTCTTTTATGTCCTCATTTCTTACTTTAACTCCAAGAGCAAGTTTCAGAGTATCTTCTGGCATCCATTTTTGCTTTCTTTCTTTCCTGTCTTTAATGACCTTTTGTGTTTTTCC
>NW_006408568.1:13451526-13457560 GCF_000296735.1 Chrysochloris asiatica
TATATATATATATATATTTATGTGTATATATATACTTGTTAAGTGCTGTAGTCAGTTCTGATTCTTAGAGATTCCATATAGGGTTTCCAAGGAGCAGCTGATGAGTTTGAACCAGTGACCTTGCAGTCCCTTGCATTATCCTGCGACACCACACCAGGATATATATATATGTTGATAAGTGTCATTTTGTCGGTTCCAACCCATAGTGACCCTGCATAGGGTTTCCGAGGAGCAGTTGGTGAGCTTGAACTGCTAACTTTGCAGTTTGAACGGCTTTGCAGTCTGACGCATTAACCCACAGTGCCACACCAGGACTCACTCTCTCTCTGTCTCTCTCTGTATCTAACTATATATCCTGGACTTCTGGTGTCGCGTTGCTGGTTAATGCGGTAAACTGCAACGTCGGTGTAGGCCGTTAAGACTGGCACTTCTAACTCACCAGCTGCTCCTTGGAAACCCTGTACAGGGTCGCTATAAGTTGGATCTCGACTCGATGGCACTTAGCCAACCAACTGTATATATATCCTACTCTTCCTCCCATACCTATTCAGCCTGAGTCTCTGTTGTTCCAAGGTTGTGTATATATCACTATTTCCCTCTACCCGCTTTAGCACTTGCATATCTCCCTGGATCTTCACCTATCTTATTCTTCTGCCAACATCCCTCTTCTTGTATATTGCCCTCCCCCTTCTTCCATCAGGACCCCTGGTAGCATAATGGGTTACAAACTTCAAGGTCATTAGTTCAAATATACCAGTCACTTTGCTAGAGAAAGATGAAGCTTTCTGCTCTGGTAAGGATTTACAGCCTCAGAAACTCTGTACATGGTCACTATGAGTCAGAACTGACTCAGTAGCCCACAACCACAACAAGCTTGCTGCATATTGCCCTCCCCGTCACCCAATTTAAGGTGTGTCTACCCTGTAGCCAGTGAATTACTCTTCTTCCCTCCCACCCCTAGTAGCCATCAAAGAATGTTTCTTTTAATATGAAAACCTTTTCTTGAGTTTTTATACTAGTTGCCTCATACAGCATTAGTATTTTTGTGATTGACTTATTTCAGTCAGTAAAATGTCCTCCAGGTTCATCTATATTATGAAGGGTTTCACATCGTCATCGTTATTCTTCAACATTGCATAATATTCTATTGTGTGTATGTATCAAAATTTGTTTATCCACTCTTCCATTGATGGACATTTAGGCTGTCTCTAACTTTTTGCTATTGTGAATAGTGCTGCAATGAACATTGGTATGCATATGTCTACTGGTGTCCTGCCTCTTATTTTTTGTGGATGAATATCAAGTAGAAGGATGATTGAGTCATACAGTATTTCTATTTCCAACTTTCTGATTAAGCACCATACCATTTTTCATAGTGGTTGCACTATTTTACAGTCCCACCAGCAATGTAGGAGCGTCCCAGTCCTTCATACCCTTATCAGCATTTGTGTTTTTTTTTTTTTTTGAACTTTGCTATTAATGCTAGTGTGAGATGATAGCTCACTCTTATTTTGATTTGCATCTCTCTCAAAGCTAATGATTGTGAACATTTCTTCATGTTTGTTGGCTGATTGATTGTCTTTTTTGGTGAAGTGCCTGTTCATGTCCTGTGTCCATTTTTTAATAGCATTGTTTTTCCTTTTCCTTGTTGAGGTGTTGTAGTTTTTTATAAGTTTTAGAGATTAGTCCCTTGTCTAATATGTTGTTGCAAAAATTTTTACTGAGTTTGCACTCTCTCTTTTAATTCTTTTTGTGAAATCTGTTGATGCACATAAGTGTTTAATTGTTAGATACCCCAGTCATCTATTTTATCTTCTACTGTTTTGTGTGTTTTTGGTTATGTTTGACAGTGTATTTATGCCCCTAAGTTTGTCTCTATGTTTTTACTGATGATCTTTATAGTTCTAGGTTTTATATTTAGGTCTTTAATACACATTGAGTTTGTTTTTGTATATGGTGTCAGATATGGGTCTTGTTTTATTCTTCTGCAAATGGTTTTCCAGTTTTGCCAACACCATTTAATGTGTTTTGGCCTTTTATCAAAGATCAGCTGACTGTATGTGGATGGATTTATTTCTGGGTTTTCAGTTCTGTCCCATTGATCTATATATCTTTTGTTGTATTAGTATTAAGCTATTTTGACCACTGTAGCTGTCTAGTAAATTTTGAGATCAGGGAATGAGAGGCATCCAAATTTGTTCTTTTTCTTAAGCAGTGCTTTGCTTATCCAAAGTCTCTTTCCTTTCCATATAAAGTCTATAATTTTTTCTATCTCTTTGAAAGATGATGTTGGAATCTGAATTGTGATTGCATTATATGCATAGATCGCTTTGGGTAGTGTTGATATTTTCACAATGTTAAGTCTTCCTATCCACGAGCATGGGGTATTCTTCCACTTCTGTAAATCTCTTTTGGTTTCTTGCAGCAGTGTCTTCTAGTTTTATTTGTATAGGTCTTTTATTTATCTAGTTAGATTTATTCCTAAGTATTTAATCTTTTGGGTGGCTATTGTAAATGATATTGTTTTCTTAATTACCTTTCAGAGCTCTCTTTATTAGTATAGAGCAATCCAACTGATTTTTATATATTAATTGTATACCCTACCACATTATTGAATTTTTCATTTAGTTCTAATAATTTTATTGCTAAGTCTTTGGGATTTTCTATGTATAGGATCATATCATCTGCAAGTAGAGAGAGTTTTAGTTCTTCTTTGCCAATTTGGATGCGTATAATTTCCCTTTCTAGCCTTTTAGCTCTAAGGCTGCCAACACAATACTGAATAGGAATGGTAATAAAGAGCATCTTTGGTCTCTGTTGACAAAGAGAATGCTTTCCATTTCTCTCCATTGAGAGTAATGCTGGCTGTTGCTGTTGTTAAGTGCTGTCAAGTCATTTCCAACCTATAGCAACCCTATATAGGGTTTCTGAGGAGCACCTGATGAGCTTAAAATGCTGACCTTGCAGTTCAAACAACTTTGTAGTCCAGTGCATTAATCCACAGCTGTTCTTAATTGTGTTGTGGAATTTTCCTTCAATTCCTACTTTTTTTAGTGTTTTTATCAGGAATTGATGTTGGATTTTGTCAGTTGCCTCTTCTGCATCAATTAATATGATCATGTGGGGGTTTTCCTTTGTTTGAAATATATGGTTGATTTTTGAAATATATGTTGATTTTTTTTCTCCCAACTAAACCATTCTTGCTTCCCTGGAATTAATCCCACTTGGTCAGGATGTATTATTTTTTTAATATGTTATTGAACTTTATTAACTAGGATTTTGTTGAGAATTTTTGGATCTATGTTCATGAGGGATATTGGTCTATGATTTTCTTTTTTAGTAATGTCTTTGCCTGGTTTTGGTTATGATTGCTTCATAAAATGTATTCAGGAGTTTCCCATCCTTTTCTATTTTCTGGAAAAGTTTGGGTAAAATTGCTACCAGCTCTTCTCTGAATGTTTGATAGACTTCACCAGTAAAGACATCTGGGCCTGGACTTGTTTTGTTGTTGCTGGAAGTTTTTAAATTACCTGATCAATTTCTTTTGCTATAGGTATGTTCAAGTTTTCTACTTCACTCTTTGTTAGTTTAAATAAATCAAGTTTTTCTGAAAATGTATCAATTTCTTCTAGATTTTCAGATTTATTGGAGTATAATTCTTCATAGTATTGTTATTATTTTTAAATTTTTAATTGGTTCTGTTGTGATGTCACCCATATTGTTTTTTGTGTGTTATTTGCATTTTCTCCTTCTTTTCTTTTGATAGAGTTGCCAATGGTTTGTTCATTTTATTAATACTTTTAAAGAACCCATTTATTGCCTTGTTGATTACTTTTATTGTTTTTCTGTTTTGTAATTCATTTATTTCTGCTCTAATCTGTATTATTCTTTTCTTTTAATGACTGTAGGCTTACTTTTCTTGTATTTTTCTAATTGTTGGAGATGTTGTGTTAATGTGTTGATTTTAGTTCTTTTTCCTTTTAGGATGTATGCATTTATTGATAAAAATTGCTCTCTAAACTTTTGTAAAGGTTTTGTTATGCTGTGTTTTTGATTCAAGGATTTTTTTTTTTTTCATTTTTTTATTTGTGCTATTACCCAGTAGTTTTTTTCACCAGGAGTTATTAAATTTCCATGTATTTAATTTTATTTCTTTGATCATCCTGTTGTTGATTTCTAACTTGATAGCATTGGAATCTGAAGAGATGCTTTGTAGTGTTTTAATATTTTTTCATTTATTGAGGCTTGTTTTATGGACTAACATTCTGGAGACTGTTCCTTGTGCACTGGAAAAGAACGTGTATTGTGCTATTATTGGGTTGAGTGCTCTATATAAATCTATGAGATCAAGTTGGTTGATTGTGTTGTTTAGTTCTTCTTTGTCTTTGTTGAGTTTCTTTCTAGTTCTGCCCTTTACTGAAAGCGGTACATTAAAATATCCTACTATTATTGTAGAGTTGTCTATTCCTTTATTAAATTTTATTAGGGTTTGATTTATATATTTTGAGATTCATTGGGAGCATAGATATTTATTATAGTTATGCCCTCTTGTTCAATTGACCATTTAATCATGAGATAATGTCCTTCTTTGTCTCTTAGTGCTGTTTTTTATTTTGTGTGTGTGAGTGTGTGTGTGTTTAACTTTTTATTGTGTAATGAGTGGAGGTTTACAGAGCAGATCTTCAGTTTTACATTCATCAAATCAAATGCTTTGCTTCATTAGAATGATTGCAATTTCCTCCATGTACCAACAGTAACAATATTTACCTCTATTCACTTTAACTATTGCATTGCTCCCTGTGCCTTTCATTACTTTCATCTTTCTCTGCTAGCCTCCTTTATGTTGTATATTGCCTGCCTTCTCACCCACATTAACATGTGTCTATCCTCTGGCCTGTGACTAATTTTCCCTCCCTATTTGCTGTCTCAGAAACCCTGTGCAGAGTCACTATGAGTTGGAACCAACTCCACAGTACTTAACAACAACAACAACATTCCCCACTCAACCACATTAAGAAAATCTTTTCTTAACTTTTTACAACATTGGTCTCATACAATATTTGTCCTTTTGTGATTGACTAATTTCACTCAGCATAATGTCCTCCAAGTTCATCCTTGTTATGAGGTGTTTTGCAAACTCATCACTATTCTTCAATATTTTGTAGTATTCCAATTTCCTCTGTAGACTCTAAGTTTGTTTAACCATTTTTTCTGTTGATGGCCATTTATGCTGGCTCCATCTTTTTATGTGTCTCTTGTAGACAGCTGTGGTACCTTGAATTTGCTTTATATGACTTCTCTATGCAACATCTTCTTAATTTCCACCAAATGATTGGGTGGGACCATGCAAATAAGGTGTACAAGACGCTAAGCTTAGGATTGGTTAGTTTTACATCCAGCTAGGTTTAAAAGGAGCCAACTCAGAAGCAGGAACAGATGATCCAAGGGACCACGAAGAAAGAAAAGCTTGAGCATAAAACCCCTGACTATAAATTGTGTCAGCAGCAGAGGTAGTGGCCCAGGTGGCTACCTGGAGCAGCTGTAGACATCTAGACACAGACTGAGTGAAACTTTGTATCTGTGAGCAGGAGGCTGGCTTGCAGAATGTGCTCTTGGGACATTTACAGACTGACTAAAGGAGCTTGGTAACACTTGCGGGTAGACGTCATGCAGCCATATAGCTGAGAGACCAAAACAAGAGTGAGGCATGCTTGCAGTATGGCAGACAAAAGGCATTCCTGACTGGAGGTTGCTACATCCTGTGTTGTTTTTGATCCTATATTGTACCCTGTTCACTTCCCTAATAACTTCTGGAAAAAGATGGCGGATCTTTTACCATCTTTGATGAGCTCTGCCAGGAACAACACAGAATACAGGACCAAGAAGGCTCAGGGGATGGTTCCAGTACTCTGAACCACATATAAAGGAATATTTAGAAGATTGGAGGACTTACAGCTGGAGAGTTTGTGGCAGAAGCAAGAAATCCATTGCTTCCTGGTTCGGGATGCTCAGCTGCTCCAGGAGCCGCCATTTT
>NW_006408568.1:13458975-13465780 GCF_000296735.1 Chrysochloris asiatica
AAATTTCTCTAACATCCTGAAAAGTGAAAAGATAAACATCCAAGAAGCTCAACGAACCTCAGGAAGGATAGACCCCAAAAGAAAATCACCAAGACATATCATAGTCAAGTTCTCCAAAATCACTTCCCTAATAAACCCATTGTTATGAGTGCTGTGTGGCCATTGCAATGGATTGTCAAACCTAAACGTGAAGCAGAAAGTGCTGTCGGAGGGATGGCTAGTGTCAGAATAGGCTAAAGAAGATTATAGTGTGGAGGCATGTTTGACCTGCACTTCATAGGAATCCGTCTTGGGTTGATATTGAGTTAGATTCTCCTTCTTCCTTGTGAAACCAACAGAAGTCAGACATGGACCCTACATGGTTTTTGCAACAGCATATTGAAGGATCCTGTTTTCTTTTCCATTCTGTTCTCTTTGTCTCTTGACTGGTGCATTTAATCCATTTACAGTCGTTGTAATTTTTGATAGGTATTCATTGATTCCTGTCATTTTGTTTTATCAGGTTTTGTTTTAGTGGTGCTGCTGGTTTCTTTGTTCATAATTTTCTGTGCTGAGTTCATTTTGTTTGTGGGTTTTCTGCTCATGTCCATTTATGTTGGGCTAATATTAACTAAATTTTTCTGATTTTCCTCTTTAAAAATTTTTTAATGTATGAGTATATTCATTTTCTTTGAGGTTACTCTGTAATCTTTTTTCCATATTTAAACATTCTGTTTTATATTGAAATCTACTTGACTTCCTTGCCATTTGGAAGTTCTGTATTTACACTATTTCCCACCATTCCCTTTTTTTGCTTTGTAGTTGACTTTGTTATAAATTGATATCTCTGGTGTCCTATTTTCAGTGCTGTAGGTTTGTTTTACTTTAAATGCTTCTATATCTGGATTGAGTTCTGGGTGGTATTGTCATGTATGGTAATCTCAGGTTGTTGTCTCCTGTTGTTGGTTCTCAGTCCAAAGAACAATACTTAGCATTTTTTGTAAAGTTGGCCTGGTTGCTACAAATTTCTTTTTATCAGCAAATGTGCTAATTTTGCACTCATCTTTGGAGGACAGCTTTACTGGGTATATGATTCTTGGTTGGTAATTTTTTACTTTCAGAGTTTTGTATATCTCATCCCATCTCATTGTTGCCTGTATGGTTTCTACTGATAAATCAGAGCTTAGTCCTATTGGTTTTCCTTTGTAGATAACTTTTAATTTTTCCTAAGCTGCTCTCAGGATTCTTACTTGGTCTTTGATTTTGGAAAGCTTGATTATCATGTGTCTTGGTCATTTTCTTTTGGGATCTATCCTGTTTGGGTTTCATTCAGCTTCTCGTATGCTTACCTTTTCATCTTACATGATGTTAGGGAAATTTTCTTCCAACAACTCTTCAACAATTTTCTCTATGCTTCTCTCTTACTGTTCTAGAATCTTCTAGAACAACTTACTGATCACCTATAAGTTGTTCCTCTTCATGGCATCCCACATAACTCTAAAGTTTTCTTTGGATTTTTTTTTCATTATTTTTTCTGATTGTTCTTCTAACATACTACAATTGAGCGATTTTTCTTCAAGCTCCCTAATTTGGGCTTTCATTATTCTGCATCTTCTACTTTGCACTTACATTGTATTGTCCATTTCTGAGGTCTTAGAATTAGAAATCTTCTGGATTTCTAATTGCAGGTTTTGTATTACTTCGAAATTTACATTTATTTTGTTTGCTTGTTTTATGGTATTTTCCTAAATTCTTCTACAGTTTTTTTTTTTTGTGTTCTTTTTGCTTTCATTGATCTTTCTATGGATCCTTTGAAGGTATCTAGTTAACATTCTTTTGAATTATTTTTCAGTTAGTTCCATTACTTTTCTTCTTCGGAAATATTTTCTGGCTCTGCATCTTGGTCATTTGTTGGTGCCATTCTCTCTGGTTTATTCCTGTGAGCTAAAATTGTTGCCTCTGGGGCATTGTGGAATTGCTATGTTTGTAAAAAGAAACAGTGTTGTTGTTGGATCCAGAGGGGAGAAATCTCTGGTGAGTTCCTGCAATTCAAGGAGCTCACAAGGTGGTTGTGGAAAGGATGTGAAAACAGAGTTCCTGACCCTAAATGGAGTTTCTATTGGACTTGGTGTTATCTATGTTTAGGGCACTCAGTCCAGAAGTAGTTCATGGGGGCCCTTGATGGAGCTGGTTTCAGTGTCTCTTAGGTCCACAGGGAAGCTTAGGGGAGGGCCACTGGTTAAATGTTGGCTCTGTGGGTTTTGTAGGTCTAGAGCCAATCCCACATGAATCCAGGCACCAAAGTGGCACACCAAAGTGGCAAAGCTGATCCCCACCTCACACTAGTATAGCTCCCAACCAGGTGGCTCTGAACTCAGAGATCAGGGTCTGTGCTGGGATTGTATGAGGGTGGGAGCTGGTCACATGTCTGGCCACCAGGGGAGTGTGCAGAAAAAGAAGGAATCACATCTTTCTCGTTGCCTGTATGAATCTGCTCTGTTAGGCTAACTTCTGTTGCCAAAGCTGCTCACAAAAGTTTAAGATGGAAATGTAAAGGTAGACGTTTTGTAGCAAGGAGGGGAGTGATTAACTCTGCAGTCTAGGAGCAGAGATCCCTTGGACCATCAAGGGAGAAGAGCAGAGAGCAGGACTCTACCCAGAGAAGCAGTGATCCCTGAGATGGAGGCAGAGACGATGACATGGAGAAATGGAGCAGCTGGGGACTTCAGACCCAGAGAGGGAGAGGGGCTGTGTGCAGATAACAGGGGGGGTGGGGGTGGATGAAGGGGGGACACGTTTGTAGGATATACCCTTTGGTTGGTTGATGATGCATGGAGGGGATTTTAACCATGGCAATGAAATAATATACGATAGGATGAATGTAAAACTAATGTTCTCCCATGTAAACTATCACATAATTCACAATAAAACATTAAAAAAAAGAAAAGTTTAAGATGGTTGTGCCATGTCTGGCCAGCTGCTCATCAGTCAGTCTTCCTCTCTTGCTATCCCTGCTCAGCTTCTCCTCCCAGCAAGCATTTATTCTACTTCTTTAACTTTTCCTCTGGAGTTCAGAGTTCCAGGATTCTCATCTGTGTCTGTTTTATTTAGTATCTTGTATCTTTGTTGTAGAGGGTCCCTGTAAAGTGTCTGCCAAGCCATCATCTTGCTAGAAGTCTCCACATATTACATATTCTTGAAAATATTTATTTGCAAATCTACTTTGGTGGACAATCTGTATTATAGACATTGTGATTTGCACTGTGACAACAACTAGACTAGAAAATGACATTTTGTCATTTCCTGAAAATAACTTGTAATAATAGCTGGTTCAAGATGTATGTAGGTTATTTTAAAGGATGTCTCTGAAAGCTTGATAAATGATTTGTCTATAAAGTATACCCTGCGTACTTTGAGTTAAGAAAAAGGGGTAAAGTATCCTTTATCCCTAAGATTTGGAAGAAAGTTTTATTTAAGTCTCTGTCTCATTTTTAGGCAGGAGCATATGGGAAAGGCCAACAAATGAACTGTGGTAATGGACCATAAAGCTAGGGAAGTTTGAGAAATTAATGTCATAATTAATTGCTTGTCTCTCTTTGATGCCTCTTCTTTGTCACTTGTTAAAATATGGTAAAAAATAAATTAACCAAGCAATGAGACACTAGCCACAATAGATTTATAGTCACATGATCTCCAGGTCTACTGTTGGGTCACTGGCAGTCTTCTTCGTGAGACTAAGGCAAAGTGAAACCAACTTCAAAAACAAAAAGCAAAGTAGGGGAAAACTGTGGTCAAAACTGTTTACTTATCTATTGTCTTTAGCAAAAACCCACTTTCTGTCCAGATTGACATCTGAAGAGTAAAATAGTTTAGTTATTATTATAGGGGGTACCATCTGTGCTGGGAAAAAATGAGTAAGAACTGTGGAGGGGGAAATTCAGCCAAGAAGTCAAGCATGATGTTGAATCAACGAGAAAAGGTCAGTACATTTCTCAGATTTTCTTTCACTGGATTGTATTCAGGCAACTGGACTGGACAACGAAAATCTCAGCCTAGTCATAATTCTCACTGATGTTGAAAAGAAAAAGAAAGATGTCTAAACTATTTAAAAGAAGAAGCAACTGTTGCCTGCTCTCTTTATGTGAAAATATCTAGGTGACAGTGTGGACATTTTGGTGAAAGTTACACTTTGATTACTGAAAGAGTGGGGAACAATTTGCATTTTGGGACATTTAGCTATATGACCTCAGCCAAGTTATTGAAATTCACTGAGCTTTGATTGATTAAATGGTTTCTTAGATTTAAAATCCAAGATGGAAAATTTTAGAAATGGACAATGATGGTGGTTGGACAACTTATAGTTAATGTCCCTGAACTATACATGTGAAGAATGTTGGAATGGCAAATGTTTTGCTACATATATATTTTCCACAATAAAAAAGGAAATTTATGTCATTTTAAAAATTGAAAAACGAAAAACCCCAAAACAAATAGTAGGCACATACTGAAGAGTTTATGGGCCACTATCACTGCCTTGGTCAGGTCATTTGTTGATCTGTACCATATGTTGCTATTGGGTAATTCAACATCATCCAGTAAGCCCAGCAAATATATATGTGTGTGTTGTTGTTATGTGCCGTCGAGTCGGTTCCGACCCATAGCGACCCTGAACAGGGTTTCCAAGACTATAAATCTTTATGGAAGCAGAAAGCCTCATCTTTCTCCCGCAGAGTAGTTTTGAACTGTTGACCTTGAGGTTTGCAGCCCAATTCGTAACCACTACGCTACCAGAGCTCCATATATATATATATATGGAGCTCTGGTAGCGTAGTGACTACGAATTATAATTTACAGGACAGATCATCAGTCTTGCACTCAACTAATCATATTTTGTTTCATTGCAATTATTTTGAATTATAGTTTACAGGACAGATCATCAGTCTTGCACTCAACTAATCATATTTTGTTTCATTGCAATTACAATTCCCTCCATACACCATCGGTTAACAGTACTTACCTCACCTCTATTCACTCTTTTTTTTACAAAAAATATATCTCAAACAAAATAATAACACTATAGTAAGAACTCTTCAGTTAGTGCCTACTGTGTGTGGAGTCCTGCTGTGGCATTATGGGTTAGTGTGCTGGACTGCAAAGTCAGTTTGAACTGCAAGGTCAGAGGTTCAAACTCACCAGCTGCTCCTCAGAAACCCTATACAGGGTTGTGTTGGAATTGACTCAATGGCACTTAACAATAACAACATGTGCCAAAAGAATTGTAAGGTACTGATTAAAACCTTTTTATAAATGAGAAAATTGAGGCCTAGGAAGGCAGGTAACATGGTCCAGAGTCTCATGAAGACTGAAAGGTGTGGTTATGACTTAAACTCAGAGCTGTCTGGGATCAATGTCTGTGCTCTTTCCATCCTACCACCCTGCTCTTGATGGCAGAGAAATCAGGGGCAGACACATTTCTTAGCCTTCATGGCATCTGGGTGGAGCTATGTGGCTAGGTTTGTTAGTGGCATAAATGTTGTCTCCTGTATGTATGTCTTTTACTGACCTGCCTACACAAAGGTCACCTGAGTTTTCATGCCCTTTCCTTTGCTGGACTGTGTGAGCAGAAATAGTGGGCTTTAAGGCAGTGGCACCACTACACAATAGAGTTCTTTGCTGAGGTCACTGAGAAGCCACTAACTAGGAGCTGGTGTCAGGCTTTTCATGAATGAGAAAGATACACCTTGATTCTATTAAGCTCCTGAACTCAAAATACAGTTCAATTCTTTTTAAAAATTATCTTTTACTTTCATTTGTCCATAGTTTTTGAAAACCCTTTGTGTTCCAAGCTTGTATTTGTCTTTTTATAAAATACGCAACATTGCAAACATACTGGCTAATAAACTAACTAGTAAGATGCTAATAAAATAGCATCTCGTTTGGGGTTGCCAGATTTTTAGTAAATAAATTGAAAAAACCCCACAAAAACAAGATGCCTCTATTATTTTTCAATTGTCAGTTGGATGAAGGTTATAATATGCATCATTAAATTTGAATTTCAGATAAATAATACTTTCTTAATATTAAAATATATCATGGGTTGAAATGGGTCCCCCCAAACTTTGTGTTAACTTAGCTGTGCCATGATACTCAATGGTTACACAGTTGTGTAAAAATGTATTTGGTCACTTACAGAATGATGTAATCATTCCCCACAGTGTGATTTAATGTGATCAGCCTACTAGTTATACGGGGTCTGGGGTGGGAGACAAGACCCCTACTCAGGTCATAGCACTGACCAGTATCTTACAAGAGAATCCAGCCAAGAGGGAGGGGTCTGACTATCATCAAGAAACAAGAGCCGGGAACATCCTTTGGAACCAGGATTCCTGCTCTGAGAACTACCTAGACCCAGAGGAAGATACCAAGATACATGACGATCTCCAAGAAACACTAAGCCTACAGACGTTAAAAGGAGGTAAGGATCTTCCCCTAGAGCTGACAGAGAAAACCTTGAACTACAACTGGCACCCTGAGTTTGGACTTCTAATCTCCTAAACTGTGAGAGAATACATTTCTATTTGTTAAAAGTCATTCACTGAAGAACAAACAAGATCAGGTGGAAATGCAGTGAGGAGCTCCGCCACCAACAAGACAGAATACAGGACCAAGCAGGGTCAGGGTATGGTCCCAGAACTCTGAATCACATATAAAGGAATATTTAGAGGGTTGGAAGGCTTACAGCTGGGGGAGTTTGTGGCAAAAACAAGAAATCCATTGCTTTCTGGTTCGGGACTCTCAGCTGCTCCAGGAGCCGCCATCTCGTGTG
>NW_006408568.1:13470038-13475473 GCF_000296735.1 Chrysochloris asiatica
ATTATTATATATGCCTGAGTGAGTTTTTTAAAAAGCTAAAGTGGATAGAGAGAAATACTGTTAACTGATGGTACATGGAGGGGATTATAATCATTGTAATAAAACAAGGTGTATGATTTGTTGAATGTGAAACTGATGATATGCCCTGTAAACTTTCACTCAATCCACAATAAAAACCTTAAAAAAACAAAAAGTCATTCACTTGTTTATTTCTGCAATGTTGTTGTCATTATTAAATGCAGTCGAGTCGATTCCAACTCATAGCAACAAAGTATAGGATTTCTAAGGAACCACTGGTAGTTTGAACCACTGACCTTGTGATTCAAACCAACCTTGCAGTCTTGTGCTTATCGTACAGTGCCACACCAAGATAGTAGCAATAAATAACTAAGAAAATATGTAATTTTTGGAATGTGCCTATACTAAAAATATTTATTGTTTATCAGTTATTAAAATTTAATTAGGTGTCCTGTATTTTATTTGGAAAATCTGATGTCATCATGGAATCCTGGTATGGTGCTGTAGGATCAACACTGGACTGCTAACCACAAGGTTGGCAATTCAAGCTCACCAGCCTGTCCTTGTAGTTGCTATGAATCAGAACTGACTTGATGGCATTCAACAACAACGTCGTCATAGCATATCCTTGCTATTGACTTTGCTCGAAAATCTCTTTGCCAGCACCTCCATAAATTAAACTCCTTCCTCCAAGTCCCAGCCCAAATGTTACTTATTCTCTGAAGGTTTCTTCTACAGTTATTCCTTTGTAGCATTTTCATAGCCCTTATTCTATGGTGCCTCATCACAGAATTATATAGCAGGTCTTGCTCTTTTTTAATATTTTAGGTCTGTAAGATTAGAGAGGCGTCCTGGTGTGACACTGTGGGCTAATGTGCCAGAGTGCAAAAGCCATTTGAACTGCAAGGTCGGTGGTTCAACTCACCAGCTGCTCCTCAGAAACCCTATACAGGGTTGCTATAGTTCGGAACCGCCTGGATGGCACTTAACAACAACAAAGGTTAGAGACACATTTTCTGTGCATTGTACTTCTCCTTTACCTTCATTCACTCAACAGATAATTACTGAGAGTTTATTATATGCCAGACATAAAATGGGCAACAGACACTGGTCTTGTAGGTTCTACAGTGTAGTTTGGAAGACAGGCAGCATCCAAAGAAGTATAGAATCACAATATTCTGGAATGTTACACAGTGCTGTGAGAGAACCTATCAGGAAGGTTCTGCTTTTAGATTGGCAGTTCAGGGAAGGCTTGTCTGAGAGAGCAGCATTTAGGCTGGCACCAGAAGACAACTAGGAGTAAATCACAAAATGAGTTGAGATAATTTTCCAGGAAGATGTTGAAGTGGAAAAGTATTTGGCCTGTTTGAGGAACTGAAAGGAGCTCTGTGACGTGGAATTGTGATCTAGAGTGAACAAGGTGGACAACACTGATGAAAAGATTGGCTGGGATGGTGACACAGGGACTTGTAGACAGTAGGAAGATTGGATTTTATCCTAAGTGAAGGATTATGATAACGAGCTAATCTGTGTGACACAATTTTTCAGATTACTATATAATTGGAGTCCTGGTATAGGGCTGTAGGATAAGTATTGAACTGCTAACCACAAGGTCAGTGGATCAAACACAGTATCCACTCCTTGGAAACCCTATACGTGGTACCTTTGAGTTAGAACCAAGTCAACAGCACTTAACAACAACAACAATATAAGAATTAGATACAAGGATAAACAAAAGTGGAAGTAGCCAGACTAGTTACGAGACATTAAGGTAATTCAGACAACTTGTGGGAGATTCTACTTTCCAAAAATGCTCACAGAGTAGTTCCAGTCCACATGCTGTTCTAGAACTTTGCCACTTCCCATCAAGAGGGGGAGTCTATTTTCTCCTTTCCTTAAACCTGAATGAGATTGTATAACTGTCTAGGCAACTAGACATGGAGAAGTGAAGCTGAATGACTTTCAAAGCTAGGTTATGGCTACCTGCTTGGCTCTCTTGCTCTCTTTCTCTGAATGCTCTCTCTGAGAACCCCAGCTACATGTTGTAAAGAAGTCCACACTAGCCGACATAGAGATGATCATGTGAAGAGGAACTGAAGCTCCCAAACAACAGCTAGTGTCAACTGCCAGACATGTGCACGAATGAGCCTACCAATGATTTCAGCTATTGAAGCTTTAGCTGAGACTCTGCTCATGTATTACAAGGACAAGCCAGCACCCCTGTGCCTTATCTGAATTCCTGAATCATAGAATTCATGAGCATGATAAATGGTTGTTGTACACTATTAAGTTTTACAGTCATATGTTACACAGTCATAGTAACTGCAACAAGAGGATAGTGACTGGAACGTGAAGAAAAGTGGGCTTATTTGGAATGCTGAATGGAAAATTTACAAAATATATTCACTGAAGGCATAGAAAACTTCTCAACTATGAAGAAATGAGGAAAAGCTCAAATGGAATAAATTGTAAAAAAACTTTTACATTTTTAATGAAGCATTCATTTCATATATTTAAATTTTAATTTTTTGTGAATTATGTGATAGTTTACATGGAAGGTTGTCACTCTGTGAAATAATGTATAGAGCTAACTAATGCCAAAGGATTCTTACAAATCAACAAAACAGACAAAACAGTATCAAAAGATAATGCAAGAGATTGACTTCTTTAATGGTCCCAGTCAATGGCCTCTCTGTATCCAAGTCTTTTGTTAATGCCCTCTCATACTGACTCTATGCGTGGCCATAGGACTTGTTTTGATCAATGGGATAGGAGACACTACACAAGCAAAATCTAGACTTGAAAAAACACTTGAAACTTTACATTTCCTCTCTCTTGGATCCCTGTCACTATCATGAAAATTAGTTTGGGCCACAAGATGGTGGAAGTGAGACCACATTGAGCAGAGCCTGTTTCTTATTACTTATACCAGCCAGCTCCAGCTGACCCACCAGCTGACTGCAGATACATTGAAGAGCCCAATTAAGATCAGCTGAGTCTAGCCTGGATCAGTAAAACCACACAAATGACCTGTAGACTGGGGAGAAATAATGTTTTTAGCTACTGAGTGGATTGTTATTTTTATCTGCACTCAATTAATTCAGATAAAAATAGGAAAGAGGAATATAAATGACCAACAAACAAATCTGAAGATCTTCAATCTGACTCATAATTTTTAAAAATGTAAAGTTAAAACCATGAGAAATTAGATCAGGGTGGCAGAAATGAAAACTGTGATAATATCCAGCTTTTGTAGTGGCATGGGGAAAACAAGCACTTTGATAGGTTTTTGATAGCACGTTTGTAGGTTTTGCAAAGTGTTTCGGCAACAGTGAGTGTGGTGGAGGCACATGATCCGTTCCATCCTTCTTTTTATGAAATTTTCCATATTGCAGAAGCAGGGACATTCTAAACAACAGTTGCTGGACTCCCTTGTGACTTCTGGCTATGGTTTGGATTCTGCTAATTACTTGAGTTTTGAAAGGCAAAAGAGGAAACCATATTTCTGCTGCTTTTGCTGGCGAACACTGTCAGGAAAGTGATGGGTTTTTTTCTGTGGATGCTTCCTGGCTGCTGCAATGCAAGCATGCTTCTGAAGTTGGCAGCTGAGGCAGCAGCACCCAGTCTGGCAAGGGTTTTCTTGATTGTAAAGACAGTAGTTATTTGTGAGAACCACACATGCAGCATGATTGTTGATGAGAGTCCTGAAAGTTCAATCTATATCAGTTACTTGAGTCCTCCCAACAATTTTGCATACCATTCAGTACTCTGCAATAGATCTCTCTCTCTTTTTTTTTTATAAATGTTTTATTGTGAATTATGTGATAGTTTACATGGGAGAACATTAGCTTTACATTCATCCTATCATATATCGTTTCATTACCATGGTTGCAATCCCGTCCATGCATCATCAACCAACCAAAGGATACACCCTGCAAGTCTGCCCCCAGGTCATCAGCATACAACCCCTCTCCCTCTCTGGGTCTAGAGTCCCCAGCCACTCCATTTTGCCACGTCATCGTCTCTGCCTCCATCTCTGGCATCACTGCTTCTCTGGGTAGGGTGCCGCTCTCTGCTCTTCTCCCTTGATGGTCCCACACTGCTGGCCAACCAGGTCTCCACCTGGGTCCACAGGAGTCTGCTTTTGACTTAAGCTGTCTGTAATGCATTTTGTTCTCTGGTAACTGAACTGTAACTGAGACAGAACATAAAACATGCATATACCCTTTGATCTACTTCTAGGAATCGCTGTTTCAATTTGTTACATAAGGTTACAAATGTATGTGTTCACTGACTCATTGTTTATAATAATAACTTATAAAAAAAAAAAACCCCAAACCCTAGAAGGTTTCCAGATGTCCATAAATAGGAAACAGCTTAGACAAATTATAGTACATATATACAATGCAATGTTAAGAATGAAATAGATTTATCATAATTACCAAAAAACAATGTCCAAGATGCACTGTTAAGATTTAAAAAATGTGAGAGTATGTAGTACATGACACTATTTGGAATTAGATAGATAGATTAACAGTGATTACCTTCAGATGAGTAAAAATATGGAATAAGAGGTTGTGTGAACAAGAGTTTCTATTTGGACCATCTCAATTATTTTTCATTATAAGCAAGTAAGAAGTCCTGGTGTGGAGCTGTAGGATAATGCACTGGACTGCAAGATCGGTTTGAACTGCAAGGTCGGCAGTTCAAATTTACCACTCTCTCCTCGGAAACTCAACACAAGTTTGCTATGAGTAGGAACTGACTCGATAGCACTTAAAAACAACAACAACATAAGCAAGTATTACTTTAAAAAAATTTTTTTAAAGGTTTTTATTGTGGACATAGTGAAAGTTTACAGGGCAGATTATCAGTTTTATATTCAACAAATCATATACCTTGTTTCATTACAATGATTATAATCCACTCCATGTACCATCAGTTAACAGTATTTCGCTCTATCCACACTCAGGCACATATAATAATTTACATTTCCATAGGGCACATTCTGCAAGTCTGCCTCCTGGCCACCAGCTCTTAGTCCCTCTCTTCCCATGAAGCTAGAGTCCTCAGCCACTCCCCGTCTCCATGCCCCCATCTCTGCCTCCATCTCTGGCTCTGGCGTTGCTGCTTCTCTGGATGGGGTCCCGCATTCTGTTTGTGCGCTTCTCCCTTGATGGTTCTAGGGTCCTTTGTTTCTGAACTGTACAATTGTGAGTCGCAATTAATCATGATAACAATTATTCACTATTGAATCATATGAATCTTATCCCCATCTCTTTTCACCAGACCCATCTAGACAAGAAAAAATCTATTCAGTGGGGACTCTTTATTTCCCCCCATACTCTTAAACTAAACTCCTTCTTGAAACCTTGTAAGCCGGTCACTTTGTGCTTTTATCGTCCCCTCATGAGTCG
>NW_006408568.1:13476398-13478622 GCF_000296735.1 Chrysochloris asiatica
ATTGGCCAAGTGGCATCATCGATGGGGTCAAATGTGGCAACAATTGTGAGGTTGGCCCAGGACCGGGCAGTGTTTTGTTCTGTTGTGTATAGGGTCGCTATGAGTCGGTACCGACTCAATGGCACTTAACAAAACAACCACCATTCACAGGGGAGTCCTGATGTGCCTCTGTGGGTTAATACGACAGACTGCAAAGTCGTTCAAAGTGCAAGGTCAGTGGTTCAAGCTCACCAGCTGCTCCTCGGAAACCCTATGTAGGGTTGTTATGGGTCAGAATCTGACTGGATGGTACTTAACAACAACAACATTCCATATAAAATTGTTGTTGTTGTTGTTATGTGCCGTGGAGTTGGTTCTGACTCTTAGTGACCCTGTGCTGGGTTTTCCAGGCTATAAATCTTTACAGGAGCAGAAAGTCTCATCTTTCTCCCGGAGAACCCCTGGTAGTTGGGATCGGTTTTTCTATTTCTATAAAGATTATTGGGATTTTAATTGGAATTGTGTTGAATTTATAGGTTGCTTTGGATAGGATTGACATCGTAACAATACTAAGTTGTGAAATCTCTGAACAGTGATATATTTCCATTTATTTGTTGTTGTTGTGAAGTGCCATTGAGTCCGTTCCGCCCCATAGTGATCCAGTCAGTATAGGGTTTCTGAGGTGTAGCTGGTGAGCTTGAACTGCTGACCTTGCAGTTCAAAAGGATTTCCAGTCTGGTGTATTAACCCACAGCGCCACATCAGGACATTTATTTAGGTCTACTTTAATCTCTTTCTACAGTCTTTTCACTGTTTTCAGTGTACAAGTCTTTCACCTCCCTGGTTTAATTTATTCCTGGGTATTTTCTTCCTTAATCAGCCCTGGGGTTACAGTGGGTTAAGCATTGGGCTGTTAATTACAAGGTTGATGGTTTGAGTCTACCAGCTGATTCTTGAGAGAAAGATGAGGCAGTTTGCTTCTGTAAAGATCTGTAGTCTCAGATCCTCCATGGAGCAGTTCTGTCCTGTCCTGTCCTATAGGGTTGCTATGAGTTCTTATTGATTCTCTGAGATTATCCATCTGGGATCATGCCATCTGTGACTGCTGTTGTTGTTAAGTATTGTCAGGTCGGTTCCAACCCATAGCGACCCTGTACAGGGTTCCCAAGGCTGTAAATCTTTACCGGAGCAGAAAGCCTCATCTTTCTCCTGTGGAATAGCTGGTAGTTTCGAATTGCTGACCTTAAGGTTCGCAGCCGGATTTGTAACCACCACGCTACCAGAGCTCCTAGGGTTGGTTTTATTTCTTCCCTCACAATTGGATTATGTTTTTGTTTTTATTCTTGTCTAATTCCTCTGGCTAGAACTTCCAGTATAAAATTAAATAACATTGATGAGAGTGGGTATCCTTTCCTTTTTTTAATCTTAAGGGAAAAGTGGTTCATCTTTCTCCACTGAGTATAATGTTAGCTGTGGCTTTTTTCATACATGCTCTTTATCATCTTGAGGAATTTCCCTCCTATTCCCTAGGGCTTTTGACTCATTTCCTTTGACCTCCCTAATAAGCGCTTCACTTTTTCACTGCTTCAACTCCTTCTCCTTTCTGTCTTGCTTTCATCTTTCTTTCTGTCTGTAAACACGGTAAGGTTTCAGCCTCTGTAAAAAAAAACAAACCCAAAACTACCTCATCAAAGTATCATTCTATCTCTTTACTTTTCTTCATCGTTCAACCTAGCCTTAAGTGTGTAGGTTTGCTGCAACTACTGTCTGACAACTGACCTTCTGGTGATCAATCCCAGTAGCCTTTCTTCAGTCACCATTCCCTTAGCCTTGCTTTCAGCAGAATTTAGCAAAGGTTTGCAGATGATCTAGTCTATATCTTATCTTAAAAAAATTCCAAAATGGCAACATTAAAGAATAAATATGAATCATTATATGATGAGGCATTAAAAAGCAAACTTCACTGTATGTAAAGTTAGGGGGACGTTGTATAAACAGTATAATCTCAACTATATGCAATTTCCCCCCTAAGTTTATATACAGTCATATCCTAATGCATTTAAGAAGACTGTTGTTAAGTGCTGTTCAGTCAGTTCCTACTCATAGAGACCCTGTATAGGGTTACTGAGGAGCGCCTGGTGAGTTTGAACTGTTAATCTTGCAGTTCAAATCCATCTTGCAGTCCAGCACTTATCCTACAGCACCACGCTAAAACCTCTTTAAGAAGACTAGGAGGGAAAAAAAA
>NW_006408568.1:13479202-13493385 GCF_000296735.1 Chrysochloris asiatica
GTAAAGATTTACAGCCTTAGAAACCCTGTACAGGGTCGCTATGAGCCAGGACCAACACCACCATCATCATAATTATTTTTGGTGATATATGTTAGGGCCTAGATATTTTTTAGGATAAGCATCAGACTGCTAACCACAAGGTTGGTGGTTCAAACTCACCAGCCATTCCTTGGAAATCCTACACAGGGTCACTATGAATCAGAACTGACTTGCTGGCCCTTAACAACAAACAAGAAGATATTTTTTAATGATTGCCAAGTCTTAACCTATTGTATCTCTTTTCAGTGACTTTTGCCCTATTCAGTCGTAATAACACACATTAACCAGGGATCAGGTATGTTTTCTGGACCAGCTCAAAGTCCCTGTGTAGATGGGCTTGGGGAAGATATTGGAAGCCCTTGTTAACATGTAGGTATGTTGAGTGCGAGGAGAAACACATTAAGCTATCACCAGCAGTCAGCATCCTTGGTCAAATTACTTACAGTTTTGGCAGCTGTGTGGAGGATAGGTTGGAGGAGGACAAGAGTAGAAGCAGGAGGAATAGAAGGCTCCTGTTGCATTGGACTGGATGAAACTCTGAGGGCCCGAACCAGGGAACACAATAGAGATGGAATGGAATTGACAGATTAGGGGACTATTCTAGGTGGAGGCAACTGGAGTTTGTGGTAATGAGGGGAAAAATGGTGACTCCCAGATTTCTAATTTAGGGGCTGAGTAAATTTCATGTGTTATAGATAGAATTTTGTCCCCCCAAAATATGTGTTGGAATACTACTCCCTGTTAAAAATCACAGAGTATCTAGCACATACGAGGGGGCTTCAAAAAGTTTGTGGGGAAGTGGAATTAAAAGATAATGGGATTTTCCCACAAACTTTTTGAAGTTCCCTCATAGCAAGTGTTCAAGAAACATGATTATCATTCTTTCATTAATCATATACATATTTAAAATTTACTATGTGCCAGTCTTGGTTCTAGGCACTATAGATATAACAGTGAATAAAGGAGACTAAAATTCCTGCCCAAGAAACTTATAGTCTACAGGAGGAAAGAAACAAGTCAAAACATAGTATATTTTATAGGGGTAAATGCTAAGGGAAAAAAGAATAAATTAGTATAGGGAGATATAAAATGTTTGAGGGAATGAAATTTTAGGTTGGGGATAGGGAACATCTGGCCATAGGCTGTATGGTGGTGGTGGTGTGCCATAGAGTCGGTTCTGATTCATACTGACCTGGTATAGGGTTTCCAAGGCTGTAAATCTTTATGGGAGCAGAAAGTCTCATCTTTTTCCTAAGGAACCTCTGCGAGTTTCGAACTGCTGACCCTGAGATTAGCAGTCCAATTCATAACCACTATGCTACCAGAGCTCTTTGTGGGCTGTATAAGGCCTATGAAATAATTTGGTCTGGCCCTGCCAAGACAACCACAGTTCCAACCATCACAGTGTTGTTGTTAAGTCTGTGTGTTGGTTCTGACCCACAGAGACCCTGTATAGGGTTTTTGAAGAGCAGTTGGTGAGCTCGAATTGCCGACCTTGTGGTTCAAACCAACTTTGCAGTCTAGTGCATTAACCCACAAAGCCACACCAGGACTCCAGCCATCACACTAGAGATGAGTTCATTAAATGTTTGACCAACTATAGCAGGCTAATTTTTTTTTTCCAGTTCATACATGCATGGGTTTATTCCAAAGAAAATATATTTAAACATGTCTATGAGATCAGAGAATGGCACCAGACAAGTTCTCTCAGTAATCCACTTAGTCTCATCAGGGTACCATCAATAAAAAGAAGGTCCAATCAAAGCAGTGGCTTCCAAAGGGATCTGCATTGCTGTTAGGTGCCATTGAGTCACAAAAGAATGAAGCACTGCCTGTTCCTAGGCCACCTCACAATTACTATGTTCGAGTCTAATATTGATACCACTGTGTCAATCCATCTTGCTGATAATCGTCCTCTTTTTTGCTGACCCAGCACTTTACTAAGCATGACGTCCTTCTTTAGGGGACTGATCCCGCCTTACAATATGTCCAAAGAATGAGAGATGAAGTCACAGCAACCTCACTTCTACAAAGCATTGTGGCTGTATTTCTTCCAAGACAGATTTGTTTGTTCTTCTGCAGGCCATGGTACTGTCAATATTCTTCTCCAATACCATAATTCAAATACAAATTCTTCCACAGGCTTCTTTAATCATTGTCCAACTTTTACATGTATATGAGACTACTGAAAATACCATGGCTCGGGTCAGGTGCACCTTGGTCCTCAAAGGGACAGCTTTGCTCTCTAACACTTTAAAGAAGTCTTTTGCAGCAGATTTGCCTGATGCAATGAATGCATCATTTGATTTCTTGACTGCATCAACATTTTTTCCATTTATCATGATGTTATTTATTGGTCCCGTTTTGAGAATTTTCGTTTGTCCTACACTGAGGTACAACCAATACTGAAGGCTGTGGTCTTTTCTCTTTATCAATAAGTATTTCATGTCCTCTTCGCTTCCAGCAAATTTGTGTCATCTGTATATCACAGATTGTTAATGAGTCTTCCTTCAATCCTGATGCATATAATCCATCATTTCTGATTATCTGATCAGCATACAGATTGAGTAAGTATGATGAAATGATACAACCCTAGTGTACACTTTTTCTGATTTTAGACCATTTAGTATCCCCTTGTTCTATTCCAACAACTGTCTTTTGGTCTATTTACAGGTTCCACAATTAAGTGTTCTGAACATCCCACTCTCTACAATGTTACCCATAGTTTGTTATAATACACACAAATACTTTTGCATAGTCAACAATGCACAAGTAAACTCCTTTCTGGTATTCTCTGCCTTCAGCAAAGATTCATCTGACATCAGTAATGATATCCCTTATCCCACATTCTCTTCTGTATCTGGCTTGAGTTTCTGGCAGCTCTCTGTCAATGTTTTGAATTATTAGCACCAAATTTTACTTACATGATATTATTCTGTTGAGACACCTTTCTTTGGAATGGGCACAAATATCAATATCCTCCAATCAGAAAGCCAGGTAGTTGTTTTCCAAATTTGGGGGCATAGATGAGTGAGCCCCTCCAGCGCAGCATCAGTTTGTTGAAACATTCTAATTTGTATCCCCATCAATTTTTGGAGGCTTGTTGTTTGCTAATGGCTTCAGTGTAGCTTGAACTTCTTTCTACAATACTATTAGTTCTTGATGATATGTTACCTCTTGAAATGGTTTAACATCAACCATTTCTAATTGGTACAATGAATCTGTGTATTCCTTCCATCTACTTTTAATGTGTCTGACATCATTCAGTATTTTGTCCATAGACTCCTCCAATATGCAAGTTGAGGTTTAGCAGGCTAATTTTTAAGTTAATTTTGTATGGTCCATGAAATATGTTATAAATTTTGGCTTCTGCTGTGGTGCTGTAGGATTAACACTGGACTGAGAACCACAAGCCAGCAGTTCAAACCCACCAGCTGCTCCTCGGAAACCCTATACAGGGTTGCTATGAATTGGAACTGACTCGTTGGCACTTAACAAGAATAAAAAAAAACTGTTTACATAGACTAGCCTGGGAAGGCCACCCCCAAAAGGTGATTTAAGACTGAGAGTGAGTCAAAAAGTATTGCTACAAAATCATAGCCCTTTTTATTAAACAAAAGTATCAAAATGTGAAGCTATTGTGTCTGAACATAGCCTCTGTGGAGGTCTATCTACTTATGCAGGAAGTGAGTGTTTCCGTCTCTAGAACCCTCTCCCTTGAGGAATTCTGTACTCTTTGATTTACACCACATCAAAGCAACAGTTTCAGGATCCATGAAGGACTCAAATCTTGTTCCTTGTAAATAATCTGTAAGTTTGGGCAACAAAAAAGTATGAAGGGGCAAGATCAGGGCTGAAGGTGAGTAGTGTAAGGTTTCCTGAGGAAATTCTTGGAGGACAGCCCTTGCTACCTTTGAAAAATGAGCAGGTGCATTGCGTGATGGGAAAAATTCCTTGATGCAACTTTGCTGGACTTTTTTTTTCACCAATGAAGTTTTTTTGTTTTCTTAAAACTTCTTCATAATAAGTCCTGCATCCTTCGAGGAAATCTATCTAGATGACCCCTTGAGGATCCCAAAACACTGTCACCAGAGCCTTCTCAACTGACCTCTCTGCTCGGAATTTAACTGACCCAGCAGATCCCCTTGGAAGCACCGTTTATAATTGGATCTTGCTCTCTAGATCATATTGGTAAATACAAGATTTGTTCCCAATTAGGATTTGGTCCATAAAATCAACTTCATTAACTTCAATATTGCTTAAATAACTGATGGAAAGATCAGTCCTTTGAGCTAGCCGAACTTCATGCAACACTTTTGCCATCTATTAAGCCAAAAGTGTGCTGAAGCCAAGAGGTTCACTTAACATTGAAAATGACAAAGGATGTGAGATTCCAGTTTCAGTAGCTCTTACACTGATGGTAATTTTAAGGGCTTCTTCCATCAGCTTCTAGACTTCAGTTGCAGTTTCTTCATTCACCAAGGTTGGTGGTCTTCCTTCTTTTGATTTATTTTTGAAGTCTTCTTGACCTTACTTAAAATGCTTGATCCATCTAAAAACTGTTCTTAAAAAAAAATGTTTTTTAAAAATGTGGAGCAACATTCTTGTAAATGTGTTGCTAAGGTTTTATTATTTGGGAAAATTTCCACTTGAGTTTGTTAAAAACTTATTTAGTCCTAACCTCCAAACTGTCATGACACAAAAGGTATCTCTTTGTTTTTGAAGGGATCCTAATGAGCCTAAGGCAGCGTGTTACTGAGAGAACTTTTCTGCAGCCATCCACTGATCACAGAGACAAGTTTAAACACATTTTGTTTGGAATAAATCTATGCATGTATCAACTGGAAGCCAAGTAGAAATACTTTAGCCTCACTCTCATAAAGACCAAAATATGAGGTCATTTCAATTAGCATTAGTATAGTTAAAATAACATAATTGATTATATTCTGCTGTATTTATAAATTTCATATTTATGTATAAATATATCAATCATTAACACAACAATAGTATAGTCCTACAACTTACTATCTTTGCCAGGAGTCCTGGTGTGGTGCTGTGGGTTAATTAGCTAGATTGCAAAGCTGTTTGAATGGCAAGGTTGGCGGTTCAAGCTCACCAGCTGCTGCTCCTTGGAAACCCTATACAGGGTCACTATGGGTTGAATCGACTCAACGGCACTTAACTACACACACACTATCTTTGCCACAGTTAATGCTATCATTATCATCATGGTCATCTCTGGCTTCTAGGGAGTTTAGCAGCAGCATTTAATACCAAGGTTCATACTACAAGGCTTTATCAACTTTATATTACCGGAAACAAAAGTAAAGCTTCATATGCCATAATCCCAACCAGCTTGTAAGGGAAGAAGCAAAGCTACAGATGTGAATCGATCTTGCACACAATAGCTGTAAGTAAAAAGCTGCTTTGTGTGTGTGTGCTTGAGGGGAGAAGATGTCTGTATCATATCCATCTTTCTGTCCCACATGTACATAAGGATATCCTCTTTACAGGCTCATCTTCAGACCCAAAGGACACTGACATGAGATGTCCTGGAAACCCCAGGGAAGTGAATTAGTGCAAATGTAGAAAGTGTGATATAGAGATCACAAGACAGGAAGGGTTGTATAATCAAGTTATGTTTCTACTAGAACATTTATTTGGTTGTTAGGAACAGGAATTAGCTCACTGCCATCTGGGAATCATTAAGAAGAACTAGTAATTCTTGCTATTTACCACGCCTAGTAAGGAGCTTTTGTAGTGTAGTGTATTACGAGCTGGGCTGCTAACTGCAAGGTCAACAATTTGAATCTACCAGCCATTCTGTGGGAGAAAAACAAGGCTTCCTGCTTCTGTACAGATTTACAGGCTTGGAAACCCTATACAGTGTCACTATGAGTCTGAATTGACTCCAGGACACCACACCACCAATACTTTGCATATTTCATTATAATACTTTACTTTGCCTTCTTGTGCTGCCCTTTAAATTTTTATGTTCAGCTTTTTTACTTCATAATTTCTTCTAGTCACTTGGCTTCTTTACATTCAAAAGCATGTTTCAGAGTCTTTTGTGACATTCATTTTGGTCTTTTTTTCTTTCCTTTTTAATGACCTTTTACATTGTCTTATGTTCTTGATGTCATTCCACAACTTGTTTTGTCTTTGGTAATTACTGTCCAGCATGCCAAATCTATTCTTGAGATGGTCTCTAAATTCAGATGGGATATATTAAAGGTCATATTTGGGTTCTTATGGATTTGTTTTAATTTTCTACAACTTCAACCTGAACTTGAATAAGAGTAATGGATGGTGTGTTCCACAGTCAGCCCCTGGTTTTGTTTTGTCTGATGATACTGAGGATACTGAGCTTCTCCATCATCTTTTCCACAGATGTAGTCAATTGGATTTTTGTGTATTCCATCTAGTGAGATACATATGGATATAACCATTTATGCTATTGAAAAAATATATTTGTAATGAGTAAATCTCTGAACAAATAATCCGAGAAGCTGGCATATATGAAGAAGAACATGCTATCAAAATTGGAGAGAGGCTCATTAATAACCTGCAATATGCAGATGATACAACTTTGTTTGCTTGAAGTGAAGAGGACTTGAAGTACTTACTAAAGAAGATCAAAGAATACAACCTTAAGTTGCACCTCAATGTAAAAAACAAAAAACAAAAAACCCAAAATTCTCACAACTGAACCAATAAATAACTTTATGATAAACAGAGAAAGATTTAAGTTGTCAAGGATTTCATCTGATTTGGATCCATAAAAAATGCTCATAGAAGTATCAATCAAGAAATCAAACAATTTATTACATTAGGCAAATCTACTGCAAAAGACCTCTTTAAAGTGTTAATTAAAGAGCAGAAGATGTCACTCTGAAGGCCAAGTGCTCCTGATCCAAGTCATGGTATTTTTAACAACCTCATATGCATGTGAAAGTTGGACAATGAATAAGAAAGACCAGAGAAGAATTGATGCATCTGAATTGTAATGTTGATAAAGAATACTCAAAGCACTATGGACTGCCAGAATAACAAACAAATCTTTTTAGAAGAATGGCCAGATTGCTCCTTAGAAGTGGCAATGGTGAGATTTTACCTCTTGTACTTTGGAAAGGATGGACCAGTTCCTGGTGAAGGACATTGTACTTAGTAAAGTGGAGGTTGAACAAAAAAGAGGAAGAAACTTCAAGAATGATTCACACAGTGGCTGTAGAAATGGGCTCAAACATGACAATAATTGCGTGAATGGTGCAGGACCAGACAGTCTTGTACACAGGGTCACTAATAGTTGGAGCCAACTCAACAACACCTAACAACAAGTGCATAACCCTGGGAATAAAGTAGATGTGGAATCGGTACTTGCAAGAGGACCAAATTTTGCTTGTGATGGGTGCATACAATATTTGAAAAGACTGACTTGGATTAATAATTATGCTTTAAAACTCAAAGAAAAATATCTTAAAAAAAGAATCAAGTAATCCAAAAGAAACAGAAATCCAGATGCCAGAGGACTCATTCTATGCCTAATCTGTTTTAATTGCTACCGATTTTTAAAGAATTTATAATCAAATGTTTCATTTCTTAACAATCATAGGCTTCAACATGACTGTTGTTGTTGTTGTTTGATGTCATTGAGTCGGCACCAACTCATAGCGACCTTATGCACAGCAGAATCAAACACTGCCCGGTCCTGGACCAACCTCACTGCTGTTGCCATGCTTGAGTCCATTGTTGCTGCCTCTTGCCCAATCCATCTCATTGGTGGTCTTCCTCCTTTTCTCTGACCCTCCACCTTACCAAGCATGATATCCCTCTCCAGTTACTGGTCCCTCCTGACAATATGTCCAAAGTATGAGAGACGAAGTTTGGCCATTTTGGCCTCTAAGGAGCACTCTGGCTGCACTTCTTCCAAACAGATCTAGTGGTTCTTTTGGCAGCCCATGGCAATATTTTCAATATTTTCCTCCAACACCATAACTCAAAGGCATCAATTCTTCTACGGTCTTCCTTATTCACCGTCCGGCTTTCACATGCATATGAGGTTATTAAAAACACCATGGCTTGGGTCAGGCGCACCTTAGTCCTCAAACTGATATCTTTGCTCTTCAACACTTTAAAAAGGTCTTGTGCAGCAGATTTGCTTAATGCAATATGTTGTTTGAGTCCTTGACTGCTGCTTCCGTGGGTGTTGATAGTTGATCTAAGAAGAATGAAGCCCTTGACAACTTCAATCTTTTCTCCATTGATAAGAATATTGTTTATTGGTCCAGTGGTGAGGATTTTTGTTTTCTTTACATTGAGATGTAATCCATACCCAAGGCTGTGCTCTTTGATCTTCATCAGTAAATATTTTTAAGTCCTCTTCACTTTCAGCAAACAAGGTTGTATCATCTGCATATCGCAAGTTGTTAATGAGTCTTCCTCCAATCCTGATGCCACATTTTTCTTCATAGAACCCAGCTGCTTGGATTATTTGCTTAGCATACAGGTTGAATAAGTATAGTGAAAGAATACAACCTTGTTGCACACCTTTCTTAATTTTAAAAACTTTCAGTGTTCCCATGTTGTTCGAACAACTGCCTCTTGGTCCAGGTACAGATTCCTCATCAGCACAATTAAGTGTTCCAGAATACTCATACTTTACAATGTTGTCCACAGCTTGTCATGAGCCACACAATCGAAAGCCTTTGCATAGTCAATAAAGCACAGGTAAACATCTTTCTGATATTCTCTGCTTTCAGCCAAGATCCATCAGACATCAGCAGTAATATCCCTCATTCCCGGGCCTCTTCTGAATCCGGCTTGAACCTCTGGAAGTTCTCTGTCAATGTATGATTGTAGCTGTTTCTGTATTACCTTGAGCAAAACTTTACTTGTATGGGATATCAACGAGACAATGGGACTATAAATGTAACCACAGGCTTTAAGAACAAAACCCCATTCTTCAACTCAGGCAAAGGAAATGTTCTGACAATATCTTAGTTCTATTTTCCAGGTATATTTATTACCTGAAAAGAGTCATTATAAACTGAATAAAACATTATAGCTTAAGAAGTAGTGCTTAGGATATAGTAAAGTTTTCATTAATTTCTTGTAAATGTCTGTGTAAACAGATTATAAACATTTCTTCCTGGTGTGAGAAACGTTGTCTATACTGACAAATGCTGAAGTAATCCAATCTGTACTCATTTTAGTGAGAGTGAGGTTTTCTTTATTTGATTTTGTAAAATCAGGTGTCCAGCCCCGTAACATGGGCAGGCGCACTGACGCACGTGTGGCCATTTGACAAAGAGTTTTATGAACCTAACTTGGAAAAAGCCTCTCCAACATTTCCCCTTTACTGGGTACTTTAGAGTTTACAATCTTGTCTTCCCCATGAACTTCCCCTACTTCTTTGATGGGTGTATTCTTATTTTAAAAGAATCTAGCAGGTCAAACTAGTCCCTTCCTATTCTCAGAGTTCCCTTTCTGTCGTGCTACACCCAAGATTTCCTTGATTCTGAAGATGGACCACCAACAGCCATTTGTCACACTGGGGAATCAAAGTTAAACCATATAATGGCCAAGAAAAAGCTTGGGAAAATTAAATCTACCAGTTGTCTTTTATGGCTTATGTTAATAGTAACTTGCTATATTTTAAATCTGATTCTCATGTGGAGTCCTGGTTTGGCCCTTTAGGATCAGCACTGGACTGTGACTCAACCACAGGGGTGGCAGTTCAAGCCCACCAGTTGTTCCTCAGAAATCCTGTCCAAGGTTGCTATTAGTTGGAATTGACTCAATGGCATTTAACAACATTATGTGGCACAGCAGTATAAGCAATGCACTGCTAACCACAGTGAGTCGGAACTGACTCAACAGCACTTAAGAACAACCATATACTATTTAAGAAATTTCATACACATAGAAAAGTAAATATACTATATGTTGTTCATGTTACATGCTTTTCTAAGCATTCCAAAGAATGATTTTATAAACTGTATCTATTTCCTATTTTTACTTTGGTGGTGGTGGTTATGTGCTGTGGAGTTGGTTCTGACTCATAGTGACCCTATATAAGGTTTTCAAGGCTGTAAATGTTTCCGGGAGCAGAAAGCCTCATCTTTCTCCCACAGAACAGCTGGTAGATTCAAACTGCTGACCTTTTGGTTAGCAGCTCTGCTCCTAATCCACTATGCTACCAGAAATACAGATTATGGAAAGACGATGTTTATGCTCAGGATTTCACAATGTATCAGCCACACTGGTAGGAACTGAGTCTCCTGGCTCCCCACCCTGTCCCTCCATGATGTACCCTAAGAATCTGGGAAATTCTCAACTGCAGGAGAAGAATGTGAGAAGAAGGAAGGTTAAAGGAGGAAATGAATAACACTGTATATTTAGGAGGTAGGATATAAATTACTATGCAGTTTATTGCCTTCTTTTAGAAACATTCTTATGTCATTACTGTTTGGTCAAAGCATCGAAGGATGTCTGCTCTCTTTGCGAACTGCTGAGCCAGGATGCCGGTTATGTCTGGGGAATCTTTCAGTCCAGATTGCAGGAGAAACACAACGCAAGGCAAGTTCTGACCTGCACAGGCCAGGTGCAGGGCTGAGAGAAGACAAAAACCAAAGGAATTTAGTGCAGGAGACCTCACACATGATGGACCTCGTGATTAGGTTGCTTCATATTAAAATATTCGTTCTTTCAGTGATACAGATTTTATATTTCCACAGTTCATCTCTATGGCTTTGCCTATCGTAGATCAATATATTATTTTTCATTCAACCTGCCTGGGTTGAGAATATTTTTAAAGATAATAAAACCACTTAGAGAGACTTTAAGATACTCATCTAAAATGACAAAGCAAAATGGGGAAATGAGACTAGTGTTATTCCTGTGTATTATTAAAACACACTGTAAATGGCACAGAAAAAAGTTTTTTCAAAGTTTTGTGAATTTTTTGTGTGAGTAAAAATATGATTACCATGAATAAGAATGATGTGACTAAAAGAAAAGTGGCAGCCAAAATTTCCCAATCTGCTTGTAGAAATTAGTGCTGAAGGTTTTGGTGTGCTGAGAATATCCCTGGATTTAGCAGCTGTTCTTCCCAACTCTAGAACAACTAGTTCTCTGTGAGTCTCTGAAGCATCATAAAGATCATCTGAAACCCTTGCAAAAGGACCCTGGCTCACAGTACTCATTTGTGGTTTTATTCTAAAGTCCATGTCTAAATAATTAGTTCTGGGTCCTCAATTACAAACTTATATATTGGCTTCTAAATATACTCCCAAGAGATACAACATATGGTGAATCTACATAATACCGAGATAGCTGGTGTCATCATGAATTAAGATAGAAAATGTTCTGATGTTACATATAAAGTATTCTGTTGTTATCATTAAACCTCATCTCTTTCCCGCTAGTGGCTGATGAGTGCGAGGGGCTTGAAAAAGTTCATGAAAAGATCATGGAATTTTCCCACAACCTTTTTTGAACTGCCTTTGTACTTTGGTATACAATAATAATAAAAATAGTAAGAACAGTAGGAATAATGGGTAGTCATTACCATTAATGTTATAAGAGTAGCAATAGTTCTATAGTTTTGGAAACAGAGGGAATGTTTTTTAGAAACTTAGGAAAAGTTTCTGAGCTATTAGAAGAAAAATATTAAAACAGATGTTTTTAATATAAAGGACTAAGTATTGCTTACATTTAATTTACTAATTGCTTCCACGATATATGCAAAATAAGTCTCACCTGATCGATGTCTTTCATCTTTAGAGTTGATGTCGGCCCCCAAAGATAGGAGAGTTTGAACTGTGCTTGTATGTCCTTCCTAAGTGTCAAAAATAAATTTGTTATCACTGTGATCAGGGCAAAGGCACTTTTTAAACACAAATTCTAACAGTTGCTATTGTTGTTAAGTGCCATCAAGTCGGTTCCAAGTCATAGCAAGCCAGTATAGGGTTTATGAAGGCTTAAATCTTTTCAAGGGCAGACAGCCTTACCTTTGTCCAGTGGAGTTCAGTGCTTATCCTATGGAGCCACCATGCTCCCCTAATACATACTGTTGTTATTAAGTGCTATCAAGTCAGTTCCAACTCATAGCAACCCTGTTTATAGCTTCCAAGGAATGGCTAGTGAGTTTGAACCCCGACCTCGTGCTTCAAACTGACCTTGCAGTCTAGGGGGTATCCAATCTATAACGTACTTCAAGGACTCCTGGCAATGTAGGAACAGGAATGGACTGCAAACCACAAGGTTAGCAGTTCAAACCCATCAGCTGCTCCCTGGAAACCCTACACAGGGTTCTTTGAGTCAGAACTGACTCAGCGGCTTTTAACAACAATGGTTATGTGCCATGGAGTTGGTTCCAACTCAAAACAACCCTATATAGGGTCGCCGAGGCTGTAAATCCTTATGGGAGCAGAAAGCCTCATCTTTCTCCCACGGAAACACTGGTAGTTTCAAACTGCTGACTGTGAGATGAGCAGCCCGACTTGTAACCACTAAACCACTAAGCTATCAGAGCTCCTTTAACAAGAGGCGCTTCAAAAAAAACCCAAAACGGTTCAAATTGAATTTTTGTAGCTAAAGGAAGATTTACTGTATCACTCTCAAATTTCTGTATAAATGATTAAATAAAGATCTTGGTGTCTTTAATTCTTATATTATAGATGATCAAATTTGTAGGCCAAACTATTATCCAATACAGTTGAGTTTCCATCATAATAAGGCATAAAAATCTTGTGATCAATACAGAACATACAATTCCAAAATTTCTTGAGTATATTTACACTCTTTCCTAAAATCTCTAAGGAAAAGATGCACTAGAAACGATTATAACTTATAATAAGTGGCATTCTTATTACAACTAACAAATGATCATTTATGAAGCAATTTATCAACTCAGTAGTGTGGCACTAGAGGATACGCACTGGACCCTAAGGTTGGTATGAACTGCAAGTTTGGCAGTTCAAACTCACCAGCCACTCCTTGAAAACTTTATACAGCAGGGTTGCTGAGAGTTGGAACCAATTCAACAGCACTTAACAACAACTTATCTAGCAAGTTTGATTTCTTGACTTGTGCAGTGAAGAAATCAAACAATGTATTGAATTAGGCAAATCTGCTGCAAAATGTTAAAGCACAATGATATCACCTTGAGGACTAAGGTACTCCTGACCCTAGCCATGGTGTTTTCAACTGCCTCATATTAACCATTGGTCTGACAGTTTGCTGCACTGTAGTAGCTTGCCTATTGCTGTTATGCTGGAAGCTATGCCACTGGTATTTTAAATACTAGCAAGGCCAGCCATGGTGGGCAGGTTTCAGCAGAGCTTCCAGACGAAAATAGACTAGGAAGGAGAGGCAGGCTACTTTTGAATGTTCAGCCACTGAAAACCTTATGAACAGCAGTGGAATGTTGTCAGATACAGTCCTGATAGATGAAAACATTATGAATAGCTCCAAATATTGCCAGATATAGGACTGGAAGATGAGCCCCTCAGGTTGGAAGAGAGAAGAGTTGCCTCCTCAAAGTAGAGTTGACAGCGATGATGTGAATGGAATAATCCTTTTGGAACCTTCATTTTCTGGAGGGACACAACTCAGAATGAGGAGAAATCATTGTAAACATCCATCGATCAGAACAAGGAATGTAAGAAGTATGAATCTAGGAAAATTGGGAGTTGTAAAAAAATGAAATAGAATGAATAAAGATTGATATTTTACTTATTAGTGAGCAGAAATAGACAGGTATCATTTTGCAGGCGAAAATCAATGATAACTTGAAGAAGAATGGCATCACATTAATTGGCAAAAAGAACATTTCAATATCTTGAAGTACAACACTGTCTATGATAGGATAATAGTCACATGCCTACAGGACCAAATTTATGCGCCAAGCACTAAAGCCAGTGATGATGAAATGGAAGAATTCTACCAAATTCTTCATCTGAAATTGATCAAACATACAATCAAGATGTATTGATTATACTGCTGACTGGAATTAGAAGGTTGGAAACAAAGAGGAGGGGGTCAGTAGTTGGAAAACATGGCCTTGGTGACAGAAATAATGCTGGAGATTGCATGATAACAATTTTGCAAAACCAATGAGTTATTCATTGCAAGTATCTTTT
>NW_006408568.1:13496085-13497746 GCF_000296735.1 Chrysochloris asiatica
TTCCAACCTTCTAAGTATTCCTTTATATGTGGTTCAGAATTCTGGGACCATCCCCTGAGCCTGCTTGGTCAGGTATTCTGTGTTGTTGTTGGCGGAACTCTTTAGTACACATGCACCCGATCCGCCATCTTGTTTGTTCTCCGCAAGTATCTTTTTTAAACAACATAAAAGGTGACTATACACCTGGATGTCTCCAAATGGAATACACAGGAACCAAATTAACTACCTCTGTGGGGAGAGATGGTAGAAATGTTCAATAACATTAGTCAAAAAAGGCCAGGGGCAGACCATCAATTGCTCATATGCAAACTCAGTTTGAAGCTGAGGAAAATTGAAACAAGTCCACAAGAGCCAAAATATGACCTTGAACATATACCACCTGAATTTAGAGATCATCTCAAGAATATATTTGATGCATTAGACACTAATGATCCAAGACCAGAAGAGTTGTGGGATGACATAAAGAACATTATACAGGAAGAAAACAAAAGGTCATTAAGAAGACAGGAAAGAAAGAAAAGGCCAAAATGGATGTCAGAAGATATTCTGAAACTTGCCCTACAGCATAGAAATGCTAAAGGAAATGGAAGAAATGAAGAATTGAAAAGCTAAACAGAAAATTTCAAAGGTTAGCTCGAGAAGACAAAGTCAAATATTCTAATGTGCAAAAGCCTGGAGTTAGAAAACCAAAAGGAAAGAATATGCTCAGCATTTCTCAATCTGAAAGAACTGAAGAAAAAAAAAAGCCTCAATTTGTAATTTGGAAGGATTCTATGGACAAACTACTGAATGATGTAGTAAGCATCAAAAGAAAATGGAAGTTATACATAGAATCACGGTACCTAAAAGAAATGGTCCATGTTCAACTATTTCAGGAGGTAGCATGTGATCAAGAACCATGGCACTGAAGGAAGAAATCCAGGCTGCACTGAAGGCATTGGTGAAAAACAAGGCTCCAGGAATTGACGAAATGCAAATTGAAATCTTTCAACAAACTGATGCAGCACTGGAGGTGCTCACTCATCTATGTCAACTGATTGAAAAGATCCATATTTGTGCCCATTTCAAAGACAGGTGACCCAACAGAATGTGAAATTCACTAACAATATCATTAATATCACATGTAAGTAAATATTTGCAGAAGATATTTTTAAAATGGCTGCAACAGTACATTGACAGGTAACTGCCAAAAATTCAAGCTGGATTCAGAGGGTGTCTGGAATGAGGGATATCATTGCTGACATCAGATGGTTCTTGGCTGAAAGCAGAGAATACCAGAAAGATGTTTACTTGTGCTTTACTGATTATGCAAATGCTTTCAACTGTGTGGATCACAACAAGCTATAGATAACATTGTGAAGAATGGGTATTCCAGAACATGTAATTGTGCGCATGAGAAACTTGTATTGTACATAGATCAAGAGGCAGTTGTTCAAACAGAACAAGGGGACACTGAATGTTTTAAAATCAGGAAAGGTATGGCCAGGGTTGTAGTCTTTCACCATACTTATTCAATCTGTATGCTCAGCAGATAATCCAAGAAGCTGTATTAGAAGAAGAAGAATATAGCATCAGGATTGGACGAAGACTCATTAACAACCTGTGATATGCAGATGATACAACCTTGCTTGCTGGAAGACTTGAAACATTTACTGATGAAG
>NW_006408568.1:13498997-13501030 GCF_000296735.1 Chrysochloris asiatica
GTTTGGTTTAAACAGCTTATACATTGGAGAACCCCAGTTCAAGAGATCCTAACTCTGGAAAAGCAGGACTCTGGATAAGAGAACTAGGAATTTCATAAAATGGATCTTTATGCTTCAAATGACATTATTCCAGAAAAGGCAAGGAAGGAGGAGTGTAAATCCCAGATATTATAAGGAATCCTGGTGTGGCGCTGCAGGATAATGCACTGGAATGCAAGGTTGGTTTGAACCACAGGCTGGCAGTTCAAATCCACCAGCCACTCCTTTAAACCCTATGCAGGGTCACTATGAGTTAGAACCAACTCTACGGCACTTAACAACCTCAACAACATATGGAGTAAAGGTTTGTTTGCTTGTTTTAAATCTTTGCTTAGAAACAGATAAAGTTAGGGTTTTGTTTAAAGGGATACAGGCTTCAGAATGATGAACATTTCCAGAGCACATTATGGGCAATTTCTACCACAGAAATTGATGGAGCTAAATAAACCAGGGCTCTGGAGCTATCCATCAGTGAGTACAGCAGGGACACAGTGAGGAAATCCACAAACCTTAGCTGCGTAGTGAAGCGCTGTGAGGTGGGTTGATGTTGCTCTCACATCTACATCAATGCCAAGATCAGAGACCAAGAATTGGATGGCTTCGTTCTGCCCAGTGACTGCTGCTCTGTGGATAGCCTGGGCCCCTAGTGTATCTTCAGCTGAAACACAAACCTAACAGAGGAGAGATCAGAAAAGAAGGTAAGAAGCAGAAGAAACCGAGTCCAAGAACTTTCTGTTATCTAAGTACTTTTTTCTAGGCAGAGGATCCATAGATAGCTTTTGCCAGATTTTCAAAGGACTCCCTAACAGCTGTTCCACCCCCTTTATATCAAATGTTTATGATTCAGTAATCTTGACTATAGGTGGCATTGTGTTAAGTGCCGTTGAGTCGTTTCCAACCCATAACAACACTGTATAGGGTTTCTGAGGAGTGCCTGGTGAGATTGAACCACTGACCTTGTAGTTCAAACCGATTCTGCAGTCTAGCGCATTAGCTCACAGTGCTTCACTTGGACTCCATAGGTAACACAGGGGGTTACATATTGGGCTGCAAACTTCAAGGGCAGCAGTTCAAACCCACCAGTTGTTCCACAGGAGCAAGTGAGGCTATCTGCTTCTGTAAAGATTTACAGTCTTGTAATTTGCTGAGTTGGCACTAACTCCATGGCAATGGGTTTGGGTTTAGTGTTTATAGTGCCAAAAGGACAGCCAACAGGGCAGCTGTTGTTGTTATATGCCGTGGAGTTGGTTCTGACTCATATTGACTCTATACAGGGTTTCTGAGTAGGTAAATTTTTATGGGCGCAGAAAGCATCATCTTTCTCCTGTGGAACATCTGGTAGTTTCAAACTGCTGACCGTGAGATTAGCAGCCTGATTCGTAACCACTAGCTAGTTAATGCTATTATAAAACAGCTACCAAGTACTGAATAATTACTTTTCTAACTTCTTGATGTACATTATATCACTTAATTCTTATAAATGAAGTCCTGGTATGGTGCTGTAGGATAAGCACCAGATTGCTATCTGCCAGGTCAGCAGTTCAAATTCAACAGCACTCCTTGGAAATCCTATACAGGGTTGCTATGAGTTGGAACCAACTTGATGGCACTTAACAACAAGTTAAGTCCTTAACTGGTGCCAGGAGGGACCAATCCCTGGAGGACATCATGCTTGGTAAAGTGGAAGGTTAGTGAAAATGAGGCAGACTCCCAACAAGATGGACTGACACAGTGGCAGCAACAATGGACTCAAACATGACAACTGTGAGGATGGTCCAAGACCGGGCAGTGTTTCATTCTGTTGTGCATAGGGTTGCTATGAGTAGGAAATGACTTGATGGCACCTAACAACAGCCAAATGCTAATGTGTCTGGTTGCTATTAGACAGGATGACGGTTCAAGTCCATCCAGAGGTACTTCAAAAGAAAGACCAAGTGATCTACTTCAGTAAAACAAAAACAACAACAAAAACAGCCATTAAAAGCCCTATAGAG
>NW_006408568.1:13501655-13503006 GCF_000296735.1 Chrysochloris asiatica
CTAATGCCTAGGAGATCAAGGGGTCTCACAGGTGGAATTGGCAATTTGGAATTTAAACCCAGGGTCTGAATTACTAACTACGCTTTCTGCTTTTCCTATGATATAAAATTTGTAGGGATAACTCAAGCAATTTCTATACCTTATGTTTTTCAAGAAGCAGTCTAGCTATGTTGACGTGACCACACTGAATTGCATCCATAAAGGGTGTGATGCCACACTTGTCTTTGCAGTCTGGTTCATACTTGCACCTAGAACCAAAACCCAAAGTAACAGAACTGAGAAAATTCACCACTTCAAACCTAGTGGATTATATGCTTTACAAATGATCTGTGATAATCTGGAGCTCACTCAATATTTAAGATGAGATCTAGGTTTTCGAGAAAATGTAGATCTTCCCCAGCAAATATGCTCCCTGTAACCTTCTCCGTTTCATTAACGTATATGATTATATGGAGTCCTGGTGTGGTGCTGTGGGTTAATGTACTGGACTGCAATGTTGGCTTGAACTGCAAGGTAGATGATCCAAGTCCACCAGCCACTCCTTGGAAACCCTGTACAGGGTGGCTTTGAGTTGGAACCACCTCGATGGTACTTAACAACAACATAGTGTCTTAAGTAAAAATTTACATATCAAATTAGGTGTCCATTTAACAATTTTTATAGAATTTTTTTCCATGACATTGGTTACCTTTTTCACAATGTGTCAACATTCTCATTATTTCCATTCTTGTATTCTGTTTCCATTAATATAATGTCCCTGCCCCTCTTAGTGTCTCATCTTTGCTTTAAGATAAATGTTGACTGTTTGGTTTCATACTCACACAGTTGATTAATTTAAAGAAACACAGTACTCACAGGTGATACTGTTTATTTTATAAACTAATCTATTATTTGGGTGAAAGGCAACCATCAGGAGCAGCTTCAGTTCCAAGTTCAAAGTGTATTTTAGGGGAATAGTCTTGCAGGTTCCTTTGTCTGTATCAGAGCATAAAGTCTTGACATTTTAGGAATTTTAGTTTTGTTCTACATTTTTTTCTCCCTTTCTAACCATTACCTTCTATTCTGTTCTTGGACAGAACAGTAGGTAGTGGCAGCTGGGCACCGTCTAGCTCTTCTGATCTCAGGATAGGAAAAGCTGAAGTTTTATTGAGCCATTAGTCCTGGGGACTAATTTTTTCCTGGAGTCTTTGTGGTTTTTTTTTTTTACATTCCTTTGCTCCAAGTGGGAAGAGACCAATAGTTGTATCTTACATGGTCACTTGCAAGCTTTTAACACCCCAGCTACTCATCAAACTAGGATGTAGAACATTAAGTACTATGTTATGCTAATTGACAGAGTTGTTCTACAAGA
>NW_006408568.1:13504652-13534416 GCF_000296735.1 Chrysochloris asiatica
GTTCAAGCTCACCAGCTGCTCCTTGGAAACCCTATACAGGGTCACTATGGGTTGGAACCAACTCAACAGTACATAACAACAAAATATTTGATACAAGTATGGTTGTCTTGGCAGAGCCAGACCAAAAGATCTCATGGGCATTATATGGCCCACAAGTCAGATGCTCCTCAACCCTGAATTAGACCTTTATGCAGTGTCTTTGCCAAAGATTTTTTTTGTTTGTTTGCAGGTTCTTTTTATAATCTCCTAGTAAAGTCTTTCAATGATCATTGGTGGGGTTTTTTGTTTGTTTGTTTGTTTTTGAGGGGGTTGCAATGGTCTCATTTGTGTTCTTTCATTTATGTATTTTTAGTTTTGTCTGATAAAATATTTATGACAAAAATTAGGTCCCTTAGTTTTGACTCATGTTATCCTCTAGGAACGTTATAGTTTTAGTTTTAACAGTAAGTCTTTGAGTAATTTTGAGTTAGTTTTTGTACATGGTGTGAGAAATAGATCCTGATTAATTTTTCTTCATATGGATATCCAACTTTGCCAGCACAATTTGTTAAAATTGTTGAATGGACTCTGACCCTTTTTTGAAGATCAGTTGTCACAGACAGATGGACTTACTTCTGGGTTCTCAATTCTCTTCCATTAGTCTATGTATCTATTCTTGTGCCAGTACCAGACTATTTTGATTACTCTGATTGTATAGTAATTTTTGAGATCAGGAATCCCCTGCTTTGTTCTTCTTTAATATTATTTAAGCTCTTTGGGGTCTCCTTCCTTTTCATATGCAATTGTAAAGTAGTTTTCCATTTCATTAATGAATGCTGCTGTGATCACATTATCCTATAGATCACTTTTAGTAGTATTTAATATTTTCACAATGTTTAGTCTTTTAATCCATGTGCATGAAATGCGTTCCCATTTATGTAGATCTCTTTCAGTTTCTTGTTGTTGTTGTTAAGTGCCATCGAGTAGAGTCTGACCCATAGCAATCCTGTATAGGGTTTCCGAGGAGCAGCTGGTAAGCTTGAACCGCTTAGTTTCTTGTAGTAGTGTTTTATATTTTCTTTGTATAAGTCTTTTACGTCTCTGGTTAGATCTATTTCTAGATATTTTATTCTTTGGGTGTTATTGTAAATGGTACTGATTTCTTGATTTCCTTTTCAGAGTTCCCTTGTTGGAGGAACCCAACTGATTTTTGTGAATCACTTTGCTGAATCATTCTATTAATTCCAGTAACTTCCTTATGGAGTCTCTGGGATCATGTCATCTACAAAAAAAAAAGTTTTACTTCTTCCTTTCTTATTTGGATTCACTTTATTTCCTTTCTTGTCTTGTTGTTCTAGCCAGAACTTTCAGAACTATGTTAAATAACAGTGGCGATAAAAAGCTTCCTTAACTTGTTCGTATTCTCTAAGGGGAATTCTCTCAATCCTCCTCTATTGAGAGTAATGTTGGCTGTTGGTTTTGTATACATGACTTTAATTATGTTGAGGACTTTCCCTTCTTTTCCTATTTTGCTGAGTTTTTATTAGGAAAGGGTGTGATTTCATCAAATGCCTTTTTTGGGCATCTATTACGATGCTCATGTATTTCTTTACCTTTGTTTTAGTTATGTGTAGAATTACACTGATTGGTTTTCTATTATTGAACTATCCCTGTATTCCAAGTATGACTTCCATTGATCATGATATATTATTTTTTTGATAAGCTGTTGAATTCAGTTAGCTAGAATTTTGTTGAGAAATTTTACATTATATCCATGTAAAGTAGTCATGAAGATATACTGGTCTGTATTTTTCTTTTCTGATGGTGTCTTAGACTGGCATTGTATCCGGGTTATGCTGGTTTCATGAATTAGGGATATTCCTTCTTCCCTATGTTCTGAAACAGTTTGATTAGAACTGGTTCTCTGAATGTTTGGTAGGATTCTCTAATAAGACCATGACTTTTTTTTTTTTTTTTGGCTGGGAGGTTGTTTTTTTCCCAATGACATCTTCAATTTCTTCTTTTGTTATGAATCAGCTCAAATTTTCTGCCTCTATTTGTGTTAGTTTAGGTAAGTGGTATGTTTCTAGAATTTGTCTGTTTCGTCTTGGTTTTCAAATTTATTGGAGTATAATTTTTCATAGTATTCTGTTATGATACTTTTTAATCTTGATTGGTTCTGTAGTCACCCATCTCATTTCTTATTTTGGTTATTTGTATCTTCTTATTTCCTTTGTCAGCTTTGCCAGTGGTTGGCCAACTTTGTTGACCCTTTCAAAGAGTCAACTTCTGGCCTTATTGATTTTTAAAAAAATTATTTTTCTGTTTTCTATTTTTTTGAGTTCTTCTCTAATCTTTAACTGTTTTCTTTTTTCTGGCAACTGTGAACTTCTTTTGAACCTTCTATTTATTTGAGTTGTCAAGGAAAGCTATTAATTTGGCACTTTCTTCTTTTCTGATATGTTTATTTATTGTTATAAATTCTCTTCTGAGCACTGCTTTTGTGGTGCCCCAAAGGATTTATTATATGGTACTTTTATTCTTATTTGATTCTAAGAAATTTTAATTCTTCTATTACTCAATAGTTTCTTAGTAAGATGTTATTCAGTTTCCATGTGTTTTTACCCCTTGTTCTTTCAGTTAGTTATTGAGTTCTAGTTTTATACCATTACAAGCAGAGAAGATGCTTTGTATTATATTTCAATGTTTTTGAATTTATTGAGGCTCATTTTGTGGCCTCACCTATGGTTCATTCTGGAGAATTTCCCATTTCGTATGGCACAGTCGTCTGCATCGTTTATCATGCTAAAGCCTTGTGGCCATTTGTGTTACCACCGCTTTTCCCTTGGCTCCATAATCAATCTATTTCCAAACTCTATCAAATCTGCTTTCAAAGTATTTTAAACTCTGTATCCTTCTCTGTGTCTTCAATTTTACCCTTTTAAACCAAATAGCCATGTTGATTAGCAATATCTGTCTACTTTTTCACTGTGATGAATGCCTTGCTAATCCCTTCTCCACAGCAATGGACAGTACACTTTTCACAATAGAATTAGTATAAGGTCATTTGCTGCTTAAGACCTTTAACTGCTTCCCACTGTACAAAGGACAACATTGAACATCTTTAACATGACCTACAAAGCTCGGAATTATGTAACACCTGCTGCTTCTCTCTACGGCTCCTCTTACACCACTGTCCCTGTACCCTTAACTTGTTCCAATGTTCTTGGTCCCCCTGCTGTCAATGTCTTCTGTGTCTTTGCACTTGCTAATCTCCTTTGCTTTCAACATTATTCCTCTATTTGTCATGTGGCTAACTCCAACTCATCCTTCAGGCTTCAGCTTAAATGTGACTTTCACAAAGACCTTTCTTCACTCCTCAGTCTAAATTAGGACCTCTGCTCTCTCATAGCAGCTGTACCTTTTCTTTGTAGTATTATCACAACTTTTAATCAATATATTTATTTATGGGCTATTTACCTATAGCTGTCATCCACATTAGCCTATAGATTCCATTAGGGAAAAGACTGCTTGTTTTATTTATCACCCAACACCTAACACACAGGAGATACTTTTAAAAATGTTTGATGAATGTGTGAATGTTTATAAATCTGTAGATAATCAAGTATGCTAGCCCTACACATAAACAATGCTTTTCAGGACATTATATTAGACCCTGGTCTTACTAAACATTTTCTCCCCACTCATATGGCTTCAATCATCACCTCTTTGTTGATTAATTCCACATTTGAACCTCAGTCCATGTTTTTGTTAGTTGCTGTCAAATCGATTCTGACTCATGGCAACCCCACATGTGCAAAGTACAACAGTGCTCCATAGAATTTTTAAGGCCTTGACCTATCAAAAAGAGATTCGCAAGCCTGTCTTCCAAGGGCCTCTGCGGGGGTTTGAACCACCAGAGGGCTTACCCATCTGTGCCACCCAGGAACTCCATCTCAGCCCATATTTCTTTTGGCTTCAGATCTCTGTATCTAACTGCCTACTTGATACTTTTACTTGAATGTGCCATGGGTGTATGAAACAACAAGTCCCAAAGGAAATGTATCATCTTCTCCCCCACAAACCTTCTCCACCTTGAGTGTTCTGTATCTCAGGACAGAGCATGGGCACTACCTGCCAGAGCACTTAACTAAAACCTTGAAAGTCATTGTTGACTTCTCCTTCTCCCTCATTCCCTTTATCAAAGTATAAACCTAGACCTATTGATTCTACATCTTAAGTATCTCCAAATCTTTCTACTTTGCTTATGCCTAGAGTCATCTCCTCAGCCCAGCTACCCTACGTTTCTCTTCTTTTTCTGCACTAGCCTTCCACTGGTTTTGCAGCTCCCACTCTTGCTCAACCTGGTCCCTATTTTGCAACCAAAGGATCTTTGAAAAATTCAAATCTCCTATTACATCCCTGCTTATAGCCCTCCAATGGCATCCTGCATGCTAATAATATCTAAAACAAGCTACAGCATCCTACGTGTTCTAAATTTGGCCATCCTCTCCAGCCTCATCTCACACCTTCTTTCCTTCGCTGGTGAGCCGTCAGCACATATTGAAATTCTTTTTGTTTCTCAGATGTACTATGCTTTTTCCTGGCTTAGAGCATTTGCAGATGCTGAAATGCTTCTTGGCCTCCCATTTTCAGCTACCTAATTTCTATTCCTCCTTCAGGTCATAGCTTAAATATTACTAGCACTAAAATTCCTTACTCTTAGGCCAGGTTAGGTCTTCCTATTATAACATCAGATAGGTCTCCTGCAATTTTTTGTAACACCCACTGGATTGATATGACTTGGATCATATCAGTGGAGCTCATGACACCACACACATGTGATAAGACTTTATCATTGGTGTCTGTTTGGTGCTGTGAGTTCCATGAAGGTAGAAACCATGTCTGTCTCCTTTCTCTTGTAGCCCTGAATCTTGTACCTTGTTTAGTTCACAGTAGGCACTGAATGAATATATGAATATGTGTGGAATGAGCAAATTAATGGATGATTCTGCCACTGGAAATGTTTTCCTCATCTATTTGTTGGCTATGTTTACTTTATATTCTTTGAGCTTATGTCTTTAGTGCATTGTTCTTTTGGGAGCTTAGTGTCTTTCTTAACAATCTAGCTGAGCCTTTTATATAGTATCAATATTAACTCTGTCATATTTAACCAATGTTTTCCCCAATTGGCTGTTTGTTTTCCTTACCTTTTGAGAAGCACTTTTACTGCCTCCAAACACCCATGCATTGCTAGGAGAAGAAAGTTGAGAATTAGAGCATTTTAGTGCCAAGTGAGGTGCTTCTTACCTCCTGGATCCTCTCTCTGCCCCATTCCTTTGGTTATGCGTTACAAGAAGGAATAATTAAATTAGGTACACTATTACTACCCTAGAAAAATAAAAATTTAGCTGGCTAAGGACTAAAGAATGATACTTTCATTTTACGTGCACATAGCCAATACTCCATTATCATCTTATCTTTATGACCACTTTCCCGGCAAATTTTCAATCCTAAACTTATCTCCCTATTTTTGTGTCGCAAATCCTAAAGCCAGTCAGTTTTGCCCAGGAAATGCAAAACATTTTAATAGTAATACATGACAAAATCACCAGGAATTTAAGGTTGTTGTGGTTGCTTTGTGCAGTCGAGTTGGTTCTGACTCATAGCAACCCTGTATAGTGTTTCTGAGAGGGGCAGGTGGGTCTGAACAAAAGACCTTTCCATTAACAAAAGTCCCATGCGTTCTACAGTATTCACTATACATACTAAAAAAGTGGGTTGTTGTTTGTTGTTAAGTGCCATTGAGTCAGTTCTGACCCATAGTGACCCTGTATAGGGCTTCCGAGGAGTGGCTGGTGAGCTTGAATCACAGACCTTATGGTCCAACCAACGTTGCAGCCCAGTACATTATCCTACAGCATCACACACTAGGACTGTATTCAACTAAAAAACACTTTGACTATCTGTTCTCCACAAGTAGGTATGAATAACTAGGTGCTGTGGGGAACTGTTAATAGAGAAAAATTTTTTCACTTACTTGTGAAGTTTTGAAAAGGGTTTCCTGGGTCCTTAACTTTCAACTATGGCTAGAGAATGATTTATGCGTATTTCCTAGACTATCTCATTTCATAGCTGTTGATTTTTAGAGGAACTAAAAGGACTATGTCCTAATTCAATGTACTACCCAAAAGGTTACAGGTTGTTTACCTAAATTTACTAAGTTTATTGATTTGGACTCTTGAGCTCCTTAATCCCATTAGTATATATATATATGTGCGGAGCATGGTGGCTCTATAGGATAAGTACTGGACTGCTAACCATGAGGTTGGCAGTTCAACCCCACCACCTATTCTGTGGGAGAGTGATGAGGCTTTCTGCTCCCACAAGATTTATAACCTCGGAAATCCTATGCATGGTCACTAAGAGTTGGAAATGACTCAGTGGCACTTAACAATAACAATAGCATATATCGACGACACTTAGTAACAACAATATATGCAGTATCAATAAATATATATAGATTTCCTTTTTGGTAATTTCCTGGGGTGGATTCATGTTTGAAAGGTATCTAGGGGTCATAGTCTCAAGGTTCTGCCAGTCTCTATCAGTCCAGTAAGTCTAGTCTTTTCTGTAATTTCTAATTTTGTTATGCATTTTCCAGGACCTTCTATTGTGATCCTGATCAGAGTGGTTCAGTAGTGGTAACTGGACACCATCTAGTTCTTCTGGTCTTATGGTTGTGGAGACTGTGTTTTTCATGATCCATTAGTTCTTTAGACTAATTGTTTCCTTGAGTTTCGTTTTCTCCACTCTTCTTTGCTCCAGACAGGAAGAGACCAATAGTTACATCCTAGATGGCTACTTGCAAACTTTCAAGATCCCAGTTGCTATGCACCAAAGTGGGATGTAACATAGTGTCTTTGTGGACTATGTTATGCCAATTGTCCCCAGAGAAGATGATCCTAAGCCCCCAGCCCAGTGACTCATTCCATCAAAGTGTTTGGTTATAACCTCAATTAATATCTTAAGTCACAGCAACTTTGCTTTTGGTTAAAGTTATCTATAAATAGAGTTCAGAGTCAGGATAACTGTTTCAAAGACTGAAAACTGAACCCTAAATTTATATTTGACATTACCACTGCTGTTGTTGTGTGCTATTGAGCTGATTATGGCTCATAATGACCCTATAGAACTACCTTATATTACTTCCAAGGCTGTAATCTTTATGGAAAGATTGCATATCTTTCTCTTAAGGTGCAGCTGGTAGGTTCAAACCACTGACCTTTCAGTTAACAGCTGAGTTCTTAACCATTGCACCATGCAGGCTCCTCAGGCACAGATATTTCATTATAAGCCTGGTGTGGTGCTGTGCTGTAGGATAAGCACTGGACCGCCAACCACAATGCAGAAAGGGTGACTTGGACTAGATGATGCTCTGAGGTGCTGGATGAAGCCTACTGCATGTTTGTATCTGCAGATCTGTGGGCCATACCTGCAGTGTGCAGAGGAGTTCTTCTAATTTTGCTCTCTGTCTTCCAGGCAGCTGGGGAGACAGAGAGCAAGTACTGGAGGATGAAAGGGTCACCTTCTCGGCTGGCAATGTGGAAGCTGTTCCAACCATCTTTGTTCTTCAGAAGTGGATTGGCACCATGTTCCACAAGGTCTTGGATTACCTCAAGATTCTTCCTTGTACACGCCATCATTAAAGGAGTCCTAAAGCCAACCAAAACAAGCTGTCAGATGGAGGGGACAGCTGAGACATTTCAAATGAGGGGCAGGGTCTTCAGAAAATGCATACCTTAGTATAGACAGAAAACCTAGAGGATTCAGGATCTAGTAGGCAAGGAAACAGCTCTGACTGGCAACATCTCTGCCTGCCATGAGCTTTCTGGAAGAAAGAGCAAGGGGGAAATGATTGTGACATATGTGTACCCATAAGAGTGGAGTACTTGGAGGCAAAGCTGTTTCTCAGCTAGCTTGTAGTATAGTACTGAAGTGAGAAAGGGCTAATAAAAACCATACACATTTGGCCCTGAATAATGATTGCATAAGAGATATTCTGGAACTTTTCCCATTCACTTCAATTAGTGTCCATTTATTAAATTATGCTGACGCATGAGCACACTCATGTTCATTGCAGCATTATTCATAATAGCAAAAAGATTATTCATAATAGCAAAAAGATGAAAACAACCCACATGTCTCTCAACGGGTGAATGGATAAACGAAGTGCAGTGCATACATACAATCCAATAATAAAGAAAATGATGACTGAAAAATCTCTTATAGAATGAATGAATCTGGAAGACATTATGCTGAATGAAATAAGTCAATCACACAAAAGGGCAAATACTGTATGCTCTAATTTTTATGAAAAGCCAAGAATAAGTTTTGGAACAACAGTGCTCTGCAGACAGACACACAGGCTGAGCGGCTATGGGAGGAAGAGTAGGAGCATACCCACAAGTATATAAGAGTTTGGAAGAGGATATTTGTACATGAGTATTTACCTTTCCTGAAAATAGAACTATGAATGTGGTGGAGCATACAGTGGGAAAATAACAAAAACTAGATATTATCAAACATCTTAAGGCAATGAGTTACTGAGCCTGGGGGCTCAGGACCATAGTCTCAGGGAACACCAGGGTCAAATGACATAACATAACCCTCACAGACAATGTTCAACATTTTACTTTGGTGAGTAGTGTCTAGGATCTTAAAAGTTCATAAGTGGACATCTAAGGTGCAGCTGTTGGTCTCTTCATGTGTGGAAGAAAGAAGAGTAATAAGAATTGAATGTGCTTAGAATAAATTAGTCCACTGGACTAAAGGAACATGTGAACATCAGTCTTAGATGACAACTTGCAAAATTTTAAAGACCCCAGATGCTACTCACCAAACTAGAATGTAGAGCATTATCTTTATGAACTGTGTTATGACAATTGATTTAGACGTCAAGGATTATGGTCCTTAGCCTTCAAGCCCAGTAATTGAGTCCTGTGATGTGTTTGGATAGGTCTTAGAAGTTTCTGTGACTATATCCCCTCTGTGTTTTGTTATATGAGGGTAAGTCAAAAAGTATTGATATAAAATCATAATTATTTATAAAAATTATGTAAATATCATTAAACAAAAATATCAGAATATTGTTGCTTTACATATTCTCCACAATGTTGGTAGTTCAAAGCCATCAGCCATTCCCAGAAACCCTGCACAGGGTTGTTGTGAGTCAGAACCGACTTGACGACACTTAACAACAACAGCAACCCTTCCCCAGGCTCTCAGCTCCAACAAAGATGTTCAGCCTTGGAAACCCTATGCAGGGTCACTACGAATCAGAACTAACTCAATGGCACTTAACCAGAACAACAATGACCCTTCCCCAAAGAATTCCGTACTTTTTGTTTTATTTAAACTCCAGTGCAGCAACAAATTTGAGATTGGTGCAGGAGCAGGCAGTGTTTCGTTCACAAGGTCAGTGGTTCAGACTCACCAGCTGATCCTTGAAAACCCTATACAGGGTCGCTATGAGTTGGAAATAACTCAATGGCACTTAACAACAACAACAAATGAGACTAAGGAACCCTGGCGTGGCACTGTAGGATAAGCACTGTTTCCACAGCCTCTTCTGAATCCAGCTTGAATCTCTGGAAGTTCTCTGTCAATGTATGATTGTAGTCATTTCTGTATTACCTTTAGCAAAACTATACTTGCATGGGATAGCAAAGAGATTGTCCGATGATTTCCACATTCTGTTGGGTCATCTCTCTTTGGAATGGGCACAAATATGGATCTCTTCCAATCAGTCGGCCAGATAGTCGTCTTCCAAATTTCTTGGCAGAGATGAGTGAGTGCCTCCTGTGCCGCCTCACTTTCCTGAAAGATTTCAATTTGTATTCCATCAATTCCTGGTGCTTTGTTCTTTGCCACTTTTTTCAATGCACTTTGGACTTCCTCTCTGAGTATCATTGGCTCTTGTTCATATGGTATCTCTTGAAATGGTTGAACATTTACCATTTCCTTTTGGTACAATGACTCTGTGTATTCCTTCCATCTTTTCTTGATGCATTCTGCATCATTCAATAATTTTCCCAGTGAATCTTTCAATAACGAAAGTCGAGGCTTGAATTTTTTCTTCAGTTCCTCCAGCTTGAGAAATGCTCATTACAGTGTTCCGTTCTGTTGTGCACAGAGTCGCTATAACTCTGTACCAACTCAATGGCACCTAACAGTAACAACAGCAAACGAGACTGGGAGTCCTGGTACAGTGCTTAGGATAAGTGCAGAGCCACAGATAGCTCCTGGGATCTTCTAAGCTCATAAGTGCCACCTAAAGCGCAACTATTGGTTTCTCCCAGTGCGGGGAAAGGAGCGATGAAAATTGAAGTGGTTGGACTCAATGAATCCAGTGGACAAATGGGACATGTGAACACCGGTTTCCACAACCCTGAGCTCAGAAGAACTAGATGGTGCTTGGCTATCGCTATCAACTATTCTGAAAAGGAATCACATTAGAATGTCCTGGATAGGGAAGAAGAAAAATGTGGACCCAAACTCAAAATTATATATATATATACCAGTCTTATTGGTCAGAAAGAGACTGGAGGAACGGAGACTATGGAACTTGATCACCCTTCAGATCTGGAACAACTCAGCCTCATGGCTCAATTTGTAGCCATGTGATAGGCAGGTTGGTATATGGGGACAACACTAGTAAAGCATGTTCACCATGGAATGGTTAACCATTCAAGATTAAAAGGGCAGCATTTATCTAAGGACGAAGTTCAGGAAGGTTGGAAAGGAAGGGTGGAATGGAAATAAAAATCTCAAGGAGTAGACTGCAATCACTGAAATGAAATAGAATGTATGATTTGTTGGAAGTAAAACTGATGATCTTCTCTGTAAATCTTTACTCAATTTTCAACTTTTTATTGTGATTTGAATGAAAGTTTATAAAGCCAACTAGTTTGTCATTCAACAGTTCATGCTCTTTTGTGACACTGATTGTTGTCCCCACAATGGAGCAGCATTCTTCCCACTTCCTCCCTGTGTGTAACCGTTTCCATTCATCCCTCTTTCTTATGCCTTCTGAGTTTTATTCCTGGGCAAATACTGTCCTTTTGATCGTATATGGTTGATTTCTCTAAGGAGTGGTACCTCCTCCCTGGGGTTGTTGGTCACCCTCTAGACTTGTCCATTATTTGATTGAAAGTTGAACACAGAGCTGAGTTCAGTTCCAGGTCTGAAGAGGGGCTAAGAGTCATAGTCTCAGGGGTTTCACCAGTTTCCATCAGACTAGTAAGCCTGTTGTTGTTGTTGTGATTTTGAGTTTTGTTCTACTTTTTTCTACCACTCTATCTTGGATCTCCGATTGTGATTCCTTTCAGAGTGCCCAGCAGTGGTAGCTGGACACCATGTAGTTCTTCTGGTCTCAGGATCATGGAGGCTGAGGTTGGTGTGGTTTCAGTGAGGATTTGGGGGCTGTTTCCATATATCTTTAATTTTATTCACCCTTGTTTGCTCTGGATGGGAGAGACAAGTAATTGCTCCTTGTAGGGCCTCTCACTAGCTTTTAAAACTCAAGTTGTTACTCACCAAAGCATGATGTAGAACCTTGTCTTTGTGGACTACGTTATGCCAACTGACCTTGGTATCCCCCCCAATTATGGATCTCAAACTACCAATCTTTAGGTTAGTAGTTGAATGCAAGCCATTTAAGTCACCCATGGGCCCCACGGTAATGACAGTGAACGATAGATGTATTAGGAGGGAGAAACCCAGATAAATTGAGGGCTGGAATATTCAGGAAAGGCTTCACAGAGAGAATGACTCTTAAGTAAAGCAGGATACTTGGAAAAATAGGGAAGAAGATAGTTCATAAAGACAGAAAGGTGGGAATAAGCAAAATGTATCACTATGTCTATTTCCCCAAGCAAACAAAGGAAGCATGTCCTTGTAATGCATTTCTTTGTGAGGATATTATCAACAGTTGTTTTGAGGAATGTAAACCAGAGAGCCGAACCCAGTACCATGAGTGGATTCTGACTCATTGCAAACCTATAGAAGGTTTCTGAGGCTGGAAGTACTTTTGAGGGAAGACTCATCTTTCTCCTGGTGGGTTTGAACTGCCTTGATATGACTCTTCTAAACATAGTTTTTGTGTCTCATCAACTGACTGGGTCCACTAAAAAACCCACTGTCACTGAGTCAATTCTGACTCATAGTGACTCCAGAGCACAGAATAAATTGTTCCTTAGAGTTTCAGAGGCTGTAAATCTTTACAGGAGTAGAAAGCCTCATCTTTCTTTTGCTGTGTGGTTGGTTACCAGCTTAACATGTAATCCATTACACAACCAGCAATCTTAAATGACTGGGGGGTGGTGGTGGTGGTTATGTGCTGTTGAGTTGGTTCTGACTCACAGCGACCCTGTGCAGGGTTTCTGAGGCTGTAAATCTTTACGGGAGCAAAAAGCCTCATCTTTCTCCTGCGGAACAGCTGGTAGTTTTAAACTGCTGACCAATTCGTAACCACTACACTACCAGAGCTCCTTAAATGACTGGGTATTGTTGTTGTTATGTGCCGTGGAGTCGGTTCCAACTCATAGCGACCCTGTACAGGGTTTCCGAGGCTGTAAATCTTTACAGGAGCAGAAAGCCCCATCTTTCTCCCGCGGAACAGCTGGTAGTTTCAAACTGCTGACCTTACGGCTCGCAGCCCAATTTGTAACCACTACGTTACCAAATGACTGGGTAGGACTATGTAAATGTGAGGTGCTTGTGGTCCACCATGGGGATAGGTCCGCTTGCTAATCATATCAATAAGGTACATGACACGCTTGTCAAGTGGGACCATACAAATGAGGTATATGGAACTCTAAGGTAGGGATCGGTTGGTTTGCTGTCTCATTAGATTTAAAATGAGCCAGATGCAGAAGCCTCTTTCTTCATCAAGAAAGAGGAGGAGCCAGGAATGGAGTATGACCTGAGATCCCAGGGCAGAACCTTGTAGATCTAGGAGACAGAGAGCTGTGGCACCAGTGACAATGTGAGACGATGAGAAGCAGTGGCTAAGAAGCAGCAGAACCAGGAGACTGGCAGGATAGGCACAGTGGCCTTCCCAGTCCACAAGCAAGAAAGCTGAGTGCCTTCAGGCAGAGTAGGGCGTCTTAGAGCACTTTGTTGTTGTTAAGTGCCTTTGAGGCAGTCCAAACTCAGTAACCAGCAGAATTCAAAGACTTTGCAACATTTGCCAGAGCAGGGCAGGGGCCAGGCAGAGGGACCAAGGACAGGAGAGAGGTGTGCCTGCGGGCATGGCTAAAAAGTGGCTGTCATAATCAAAGAACTGTATCCTGAGAGTTTCTGATCCTGGATTGTTTCTGTGTGGCAAAGGAATGATCAAACCTATAAAGAGTGTTGTGGGACGGACAACTGGTGTTGGAACTGATAAAGGAAGTTGAAGGGTGGAAGCATATCTGATCTCTACCTCATAGGAATTGGCCTTGAATTGGTGATGCCAATAGTTATTCTCCTCCTCCACTCTGGTGAAGTTAGTAGAGATTAGATGACACTACCCCAAGACATTTTTACAAGGAGTATATGAGATAATGGGGTCTTGGTGTGGCACTGTAAGATATGCACTGGACTGCTAACTGCAGGGTCATCTGATCAAACCCATCAGCAGCTCCTCGGAGACCCTATACAGGGTTGCTATGAGTTAGGACTGATTCAACAATACTTAACAACAACAACATTGAGACCGTATGTTTCTTGGAACGGTTTAAACAAATTTACCAACAGCACAAGAATATGTGTCTTATGCTTAGTTGTAGAATTTCTTATGGGTCAACTTCCAACTCCCAAAACATAATATCTATTTCCTCTCCCAAGTGGACCAGATGGGCTTTATTTAACTACATGTCTGTTTGCAATGTTTGTTTAGATCAGGTCATGAATCATTTGTAGGCAGGAACTTTATTATGTTATGGACCATAAGATGTTCATAACCTCTATGGAGCCCGACAGAGTACTAAAAATGATGCTAGTCTAACAAGCAACATGCATTTGGTTTTTGGTGTTGTGTATCTTGACTGTGGTGGGAGTTATGTAAAGATGTCACTTAAAGGACTAAGGTGCTCTTGACCCAAGACACGATATTTTCATACGAATGCAAATGCTGGACAATGAAAAAGGAAGACCAAAGAAGAACTGATGCTTTTGAATTATGGTGTTGGTGAAAATATTAAATATACTGTAGACTGCCAGAAGAACAAACAAATCTGTCTGGGAAGAAGTAAAGCCAGGATGTTCCTTAGAAGCCATGGTGGTGAGACTTTGTCTCATACACTTCGGTCATGTTATCAGAAAGGACCAGTTCCTGGAAAAGAACATCATGCATGGTACCGTAGAGTCAGTGAAAATGAGGAAAGCCCTCAGCAAGACACACTGACACAGTGGCTGCCAACAGTGGCCCAAACACAATTGTGAAGACTGCGCAAGACCTGGCAGTGTTTTGTTCTGTTGTGCATAGGGTCACTATGAGCCAGAACCAACTCGACAGCACCTGACAACACAATACACCTACAATAAAATTGCATAGAGCTATTCACACACAAATGAACCTATAACTGGTGAAATCTGAATAAGTTCTATGGATTGAACCAATTCTGATTTTTTGATTTTGTTATTGTGCTATGGTTATGCAAAATGTTAACACTGAGGGACATTGGGGGAAGGGTGTTACTGACCATTTCTTTGTAACCTTCTATAAACTCTCCTAATTACTTCAAAATCAAAAGTATAAAAATGGAACTGGTGAGGTAGTAATTAGCTGGGTGGCCCCAGAAGAACACCACATCCTGGAATTCATACCATGTGTAAATAAACATCACTCACTGTTTGATTATATTCCATCTGCTAATGCTCTGTGCCGTTTGGAAGGAACTGATAGCCCTGATCAGAAGTTAATACTGTTGTTGTTGTTAAGTACCATCAGTAGATTCCGACCCATAGCAACCCTGTGTAGGGTTTCCAAGGAGCAGCTCGTGAGCTTGAACCACCGACCTTGCAGTTCAAACGACTTTGCAGTGTGATGCATTAGCTTACAGCGCTACACCAGGACTCCAAAGTTAACCCTACAAGAATAGAAACAATGCAAGTCGTGTCATCTCCAGGGAAACGCTGGGGCAAGATGATCCTGCCACTGAGCAGGTCTGAAGTGAGACCTAGGAGTTGAGGAAAGATGTTGGAGAATGGGGCAAAATAGGAGTACTCGAAAACCTTTGGTTCTACAATGGAGCTTTCTGGAAAACATGCCACCTACCAATCCGCTTTCTTCAAGCAGTCTACAGCAGCTCCTCTGCGTAGCAGATACCGCACGCAGTCCCTGTGGCCCATGGAGGCAGCTTCGTGCAGAGGTCGCTTGTAGTCTTGATTGGTGGCCTCGATGTCCATCTCCCAGACCTCAGCTAGATAGGCCAGAATGTCCCGATGCCCATGGCGAGTTGCGCAGTGCAGGAGAGTGTCCCCGGCTGGACCCGGACATCTCACAGCTGGCCTTCCCATTCTCTGTAGCTCCTCCTGCAGGGCTCGCAGCTGGCCTTCTTGCACTAGCTTGCAGAGCCGTTTCTGATCCTGCTTAAGCACCTGCACCCTAGCTGCGTCCACCTTGCAATTCCGGGGGGTGGCCATGGCAACCCGACCAGTGAACGCCCAGACCAGATCTGGAAAAGCGCGTGGGGCAGCTGGCAGAGCGAACACGCCTCCGAGTTCCTTCTCCCTCCCTGCAGGATAGGGATTGCTGCTAATTCAGGTCGGTCTCCGCAAACAGAGCAGGCGTGAGAAGAAGGGAGAAGGCCAATTATCCGTGGGTGTTGTATCTGAGAAAGTGCCGGGGTCTCGGCTTCTCCCGGAGACACAGACACTCGCTCTCTCTCGAGCTCCGCTTCCGCTTCCTGCACGTGATTGCTTCTCCGTGATGACGGAGAACTAACCCTGGATCCTGTTCAGAGAACCAGCTGCTGTCTGGGTTTTGTTCCGCTGAGCACGGCCAGTCTTCGAGCGATTGATTGACTCAATATCCTAACATGAGACACCACACTTCACACCCCTCTCCCCACCTGACCTGTTTCTGATGACAGAAAACACTGTTTCTTAATGTATGAGAATAATTCTTAGCGAGTTGCCAATCTAATGTGCCAAGTGCACACACATACAGTAATTGTTCATATAGAATAACATCGATGGGATGGGTCTAAGAGGATGCATTTCTTGGGGGTGGTGTACGCGTGTTTATAAGTTTGATTATCTTTGGTTAAACACATTAATGAGGGTTTTGTTGGCTAGATGACGAAGAAGTAAAATAGTATGAAAGGTTCCAAGGGTAGTGGGCCCGCCTACGCTTCTGGGCCCTGCATACACATTATGAGATTACGAGAGCTCAGTGTTTAGCATACAGTCCATGGATCGCCTCTGTATTAATGCAGTAGTAGGATATGCACTGGACTTCTAAGAGAAAGGTGGGTGGTTTAAATCCACTAGCTGTTCTTGGAAACCCTATACAGGGTAGCTATGAGTTGGAAGCAACTCAAAGGATCTTAACAACACTTTTAAAGTGCCTTCGCATATCGGCGTTAATCCTCAAAACAGCCAAAAAAGAGAAATGGTTATTGTTATGATTCTGTCCGTTTCCAATAAAGGAAGCTGAGACCCAGAGAGGCACCGGGCTTGTACCAGCCTTGGTAGCGGTGGTTATGTACCGTGGAGTGGGTTCCGACTCAAAGCAACCCTGTACAGGGTTTCCGAGCCTGTAAAGGAGCAGAAAGCCTTATCTTTCTCACGCGGAACAGCTGGTCGTTTCGAACTGCTGACCTTGAGGTCTACCAGAGCTCCTTAGAGATAATTAATTTTTTTCCGATGGCAAATTCCACCTATGTTCTTTCTCCTGAAAATTACCTGCACAGATATTTGTTGAAGGAGTAAATTAATGGTACCGCTGCAGTCCCTCATCACTTCCAGAGCCACCCCAATCCATACACTTATCCCCATGTAGCTGTCGGGGACCCTTCTCAATAACAAGGTAGCACCATGGCGCAGTTCCATGCATTTCCCTGCAACTCCCCCTTACACATCCAATCCAAATCCAGCCCACCCACTCCTTTGCCTGTCACAGCCCCTCCGAGGGGGCCCAATGAGCTCAAAGGAACTCTGGGAAAGTTTCAACTCGTTTCCTTCGCCACAGAGAATCACGAACAGGGCGTGGCCAGTTAGTGGGTGGACACGCCCATCCGGACGACCGTTCCAATTGGCCGCAGAAGCAGTCGGTCAGCTCTAGCGGTGGGCTCTTCCCGGGGCTGAGGCGCGGGGCGGAGCTCGCGGAGGAAGTCAGCGGAATTCTCGGAGCTCAAGGTCCGGGCCACTGGAGGAGCTCGCACTGCCTGGGGTCGCTAGGACCGGGAGGAGGCTGGGAGGCCCCAGCCCCAGCAGCTACGGCGGCAGCGGGGTCAACGGCGGTAGGAGCCCTAGTCCGGAACGCCATAGTGCGTGAGGCCACAGACGTGGCAGAGAGTGCGGGCGGGGCTCTGCTGTGGGACACTTAACCTTTGGGGGTCCTGAGTGGGGGGTCCCGGCTTCAGTGGGGGGTTGTGGGGACGTGCGGGCCCTGGATTGAGCGTGGGTGTTGAAAGGGGATCTCTCAGCTGTGGGCGAGGTGTAGGGGTGCTGTGGGTGTGCATCCAGGAGGCCCGAGGGAGCGCTGAAGTCAGCTGGGGCCACAGCCCTGCACTCCTGTCTGCTTCCCGAGGTCCAGGAAGGGGCCAGCGTGTAGTTTTGGAGTTGAGGAGACATGGCGTTGGCTACTGGTAGACCAGGATTCTGATTTCTGCTCTGATGTTTTGACCTTGGGCAAGTCATTTTATTCTGCCCTTTTGTCCATCTTCCATATGTATCCTCCCTCATCCCTACCTGAATATCAAAAACATTAAGGTGATATGGTAAAGCCTTCAACTTTAGGAGGGGACTTTGAGATCTGAACAAGCTGTAGGAGGTAATGGAAAAGAACACTGTTGTAGGTGTTAGGTTCTTTACGCTACCTAACGAGTCATTAAACTCCTTGCTGTTTTCAGTTTCATTAGTGATAAAATGAGGAGGCTAAGCGAAAGAGAAGACCCTCAATGACATAGATTGACACAGCTGATGCAACAATGTGCTCAAACATAATTGTGAGAATAATGCTGGACTGGGCAGTGTTTTCCTTCTGTTGTACATATGAGCTGGAACTGACTCGATGACACCTAACAACAGGGTTAGAATGAAAGTTACCAATATTTGCCAAGCTTAAAAGCAGTTAGGAAGGAGTGATGTGGCTCTGTAAAATAAGCACTGGACTGATAACCACAAGGTCAGTATTTGGAGCCCACCAGGGGCAGCATCGACGGACTCAAGCTTGGCAACAGTAGTAAGGTTGGCCCAGGATCGCGCAGTGTTTCATTCTACTGTGCATAAAGTCACTATGAGTCAGTACTGACTCGATGGCAGCTAACAACAAGTTGCTCCTCTGTAGAAAGATGAGGCTTTCTGCTCCCACAAAGATTTACAGGGTCGATGTGAGTTGAAACCAGTTCAACAACACTTAACAACAAAAATTATGCTTTACATTTTGTATTGTGTGATCTATGGTTTGTTGTTAAGTGCTATCAGTTCTGACTCATAGGGACCCTGTATAGAAAGGGTTTCCAAGGATCCTAGTGAGTTTGAACCACTGATCTTGTGATTAGCAGTCCAGTGTTTATCTTACAGCACCACACCAACACTATAGTTTGTAGAGTTCTTAATATTTGTTTTCTAATCTGAAAATTCTGGTTTTACATATGGGGAAATTAACACCTAAAGAAGCTAGAGATTTTCCTATGGAAGTGTAGGTAATAAAGTCCTCTGCAAGGAAGAATAGTAAAATCTTTGGAGTGTCTGCTAGTGTTTTGCTTTGCTAAAATAAATCGTTAGGTGTCATCAAGTTGATTCCGACTCATAGAGACCCTGTGTAGGCTTTGCAAGGCTGTAAATCTTTACAGACACAGAAAGCCTCATCTTAATACCAGCATTGTGGTTAGCAGTCCAATAATTATCCTACAGTGCCACCAGCACTCCTAAAATAAACTGTTGTTGTTGTTGTTGTTGTTGTTAAGTGCCATCGAGTCGGGTCCGACCCATAGCGACCCTGTACAGGGTTTCCGAGGGTGTAAATCTTTACGGGAGTAGAAAGCCTCATCTTTCTCCCGTGGAGCGACTGGTAGTTTCGAACCGCTAACCTTAAGGTTCGCAGCCCGATTCGTAACCACTACGCTAAGATAAAATGAAAAAAGTAGGTTTGAGCTAAGGAGGTAAGTCCATTTTACTGATGAGCAGATTGAGTTTGGTTAACTTGCTGAGTTAATGTGGAGACAGAATAGATCAAAATATCAGCTTTGCCAAAGTTCTTTTTTCATTGTATCTTGCTACTTCAAAAGAGGAAGGATGAACTTGCTTTGACATGCACAGTTTTAGGAGAGATGCAAACATTAATTACTCTTACAAATGCTGTTGGAGTCAGTGTAGAGTGAAAGTTGAGGCATCTGGCACCTTTATGAGCACTTTGCTTATAATGCTTTCATCTTTCCCCTCCCTAATTACAAATGACTCTACTTTTACTTAAGGTGCTCTAGAAGTGTAGGGGTTCTGAGCTAGGTTGGTAACCACTTGATCAGCAGTTCGAATCTACCAGCTGCTCCCATAAAGATTTACAGCCTTAGAAACCCTATACAGGGTCACTGTAAGTTGAATTTGATGCCACACCACATAATCACCACCACTTTCTCCTGCTTTGAGTCTTCATTTTAAAACCAAGATCAGGACACATGGATTCAAAATAGAATGGAATCATTGTAATTCACGATGATTGGTCTCCTAATTAGTGTTCCAAATCCAATTCTGCTTCTATCTTCTATAAGGAGCATTGGTTGAGCACTCATCTACTAATCAAAAGATTGGTGGTTTGAACCATCAGCCACTCAGTAGGAGAAAGATGTGGCAGCCTGCTTCCATAAAGATTTACAGCTTTAGCAACCCTGTGGAGCATTTCTGTTCAGTCCTATTGAGTTGCTATGAGTTGGATTTGATTCGACTACAGTGGGTTTGGTTTATTCTTTTGGTATCTCCTTGATGAACTTATTTTGGTCTGTATCCTCTGGATATTTAGATGATAATGTATATGGATCTGTCCCGCTACCCCTATTGTTTTTTCTGAAGAAAAAACTGGTTTAGAGGGAAGAATCTACACAGTAAGCTAATCGATGAAGCTATTTCTGGGATCTGGTCTGGCCTTTATTGTCTCATTTTGCATGCTGTCATTGTGATTTGCTATTGACTGTTTTCTGTTTCTCAGGTTGTTTATCATGAGCATTCAGCTCTGGTCATTGACATTATTAGAAATGAATCCTCATGTCTCACAAAAAGACACTCGGTGAGACTAAATTACCTTGGCAAAACAAAATTTACTTCTGCAGAAGGGTGCGTGCACATAGAAGTACAGAAACAGGCCAGTGAGCACACTGAGCTGGCATTCCACTCGGGTTTTTATTCCTGGTGCAAGTCTTAAGGCTGTGTCTCACCCCACTGGTTAGGGCTTTGACCTCAGTCTTTTCCCTCACCTGGTTGGCTAATTTAAATTTCTAAGGCAGGCACTCTCTTACTCCAAGAAGTAGTAACAAGTAGGAGAAAAGGTTATATAGTCCCTACTCATTTTAGAAAGTAGCAAAAAGAAAAAGAAAGATCATTAAGTCCCTACTCACTTCAGGAAGTAGTACAAAGAAAAAGAAAGAATACCCGAATACAATAAACAGGATTATAACAATTCCCCCTTTTTCTTCTTGTTAGACTTCTTCCTTCTTTTCTTCAAACTCTGCAAGGAGATGTTGACTTTGGTGTTTGTATGTTTTTAAGTGAAAAAGGTTATTTTGGTATGCAGGTAGGGGTTGTTTGGATAAGGCGGTTTCTATAAATTTTAGAACTAATCCTCTTAAACAGGATATAATACCACAGCCCATTAGTGTTACTGTGTCAAATAGGATAATTAGAGAGGTGAGGACCGAAGTCATAGGCACCTTCCATTTTTCATACCATTGTTCCATGAGACTAGAAAAGGGGTCATCTATGCCTGAGTTTTCGGCAAGCTAAGAGGGTCAGCCCTTGTAATGCTTTGGTCATGTTGTCATCAGGAGCTGTGTTACTGGGAATGAAAGTACAATATTGGACTCTGATGATAACACATACTCCTCCTTTTTCTGCTAATCATTTCTAGGGCTAGCTACCCTGTTTTCCCAGGCCATTTTGCTAGTAGGTCCTAATTGCTCTGCTATTCCCTTTTATAGCATCTCTGGTATAATTTATGAATCTTTGTTGATTATAATGTTGTTGTTGTTGTTATGTGCTTTGGAGTTGGTTCCGACTCATGGCGACCCTGTACAGGGTTTCCGAGGCTGTAAATCTTTATGGGAGTAGAAAGCCTCATCTTTCTCCCACGGAACAGCTGGTAGTTTCGAACTGCTGACCGTGAGGTTCGCAGCCCGATTCGTAACCACTATGCTACCAGAGCTCCCTTTGTTGATTATAACAGATGTAATTAATCCAGTCCACAGTTTTGTTAATGGTTGACCACCAGAATAATACAGATTTGAACCCTGCAGCTATTTGGTTTCTTGCTTTGAATTTGTTTGGCACCCCTCGGGGAACTCCAGTACTGTCTATATAAACACGGGGATCAAAAGAGCCATGAGGAGTAGCTACGCTTCTCTCTCTTGGTCCTATGCCTGTCTTCTGTGGTTGACAGATGATGGAATGCCAGGGTGAAAGGGATGGCCAATTGCACTAAAACACAGGTGCCCCTCCAATTTGCTGGTAAAGCCCTGAATAATTGTTTCCCGCAGTACCACTAGATAGTAGCTAGGGCTGACTGATTTTGAGGCTCTTCAAAGAGTTGTGCATACTGTATGCCATCAGGTTTCCGATGAACATCAAATTCCCCCATGTCTGGAGAGACATAAAGTGAAATTGACATTTCAGGCTGGAGGCCTACTGGTCCTCAGGGACCCGTAAGACCTCTGACATTAGGGACCAGCAGCGAGGTGTTACAGGGATTGTTGCCCCAGACTATAAGGACCTGAGAGAGAGCAACCATACAGTGCATGCCATGAGGGACTGAAGACCATCTGAGTGGAAAGGGGACCACTTGGGCTTCAAGTCTGCCTGTCTCACAGGTGTAACAATTGCTCTTATTTAGAGTGCGAACAAAGTATTTAATCCATTCCAACCAAGCATTTGCATCCTCATATCCTGTTTCTATAGCTATGGATTGTCTAGGTCTTTAACTTCGGTAATCCTCACTTTGGAAGGGTCATTTTCAGCCCACAAGGTTCTATCTAGAGATGTGGGCACCCATTCCATAGACCCAGATTGCTACTCTTGGCTCCTTATCGCTGACAGTGGGGGCATTAATTGAGATAAGCACTGGGTCCTCCAATTTCCCACAGGATAAAACTTGACAGACACCTAATTGTATGGTTTGAGGGGGAGATGCCATAGTTAGATCTACCATCAACTTGACTGGCTGGCCATAGGCCCTTTGCACCTCCTCCATTGTAACCATACATTTTAGCCATATTAGCTTCTAAACCCACCCATCTTGTCAGGGACAGGTTAGAATTCCTGGACCCTAGGCCTCTCTTAATCTAGCTTCATATCCACCCTGTACCGTGAGTTCTGTCGTACTAAATAGGGATAAGGAAGTGGGTAGGACATTTCTAGTCCAACAAGAATAGTAATACTGAGAAGAACAGCCTGGAGACAAAGATAAGGATATCAAGACCTGAAACCCTAATTGAAGTAGCTGGCCACAGGCAGATTAACCATGAAGGTGATGCCTAGAGCCGACAACTGCAGAAGGCACTCCATTTCCAATAAGCCTGTGCCCCTTTACTGAAAATTTATCAATGTTCAACATATAACACCTCCTAATCAATATGTAAGCCGTTTGAACTGCAAGGTCACAGTTCAAGCTCACCAGTCACTCCTTGGAAACCTTATACAGGGTCGCTATGGGTCAGAACCGACTCGATGGCACTTAACAACAACGATCAATATGTATTAGCCCACTCTTAGAGGAAGAGACCCCATACCTTTATAAGTCCCAGTGCATCCCAATTCTACCAGATCTGATAAGTGGCGACTCGGTGGGACTAATTCCTTTAGACCCCCAAGAGCGAGAGGGACCAGGTAAAAATGTGATGATCTGGCAGAGGTATGGCAAGGCAGCCTCTCAGATTCTTTTCAGGTTCAGTTTGAGAGGTTCCCTAGGCGAGGGATGTGCTTCCCACCAGTAACTACATTTCCCTTGGGGACAGTCTCTTTTTACCTGTCCCTTTACTTGAGTACAGTTAGTCCACTCCTCCGCGGTCCAGGTGGCTGTCTCAATGGTCAGCCTCACCCTCATAGTCCAGCTGGAGTCTGTCCTCTTTCCAGGTATTGATCAGCACCAAGTCTCCTGGTAGGAAGTGAAGAACAGTGAATTTGAAGGGATGGGTTTGGACCAAGAGTTCTTTTAACGTCTACAGCACAATATGCTTCTCCTCTTAACAAGACAAAATGTATACATATACGGTGGCCCAAATTTTAACCAAAAAAAATGTTTTCAATTCAGAAAGAGTATTGGTACACCAAATATCTTTTAAAACAGTATTATGGTCTCAGAGGATCTGAAACATTAATACAAAAATAAAGCACAAAGTCTTGATCAATGTACAGTTTTAAAAATTGCTATCATAGCAAACAAATCTTTAATCACCTTTTAAATATGGATTAATTTATACCATTTTACTGCACTAAAACTCTGCTGGTCCTTCATCTTTTCCCCGTGGTTCTTCAGAGGCCTTCGACACATTTTGGGACAGGGAAATTGATTTTTGGATCCCTTTAATTATCTCCCTAAGGAGTCCTGGTGTGGCACTGTGGGTTAATGCATCAGACAGCGAAGTCGCTTGAACTGCAAGGTCGGTGGTTCAAGCTCACCAGCTGCTCCTTGGAAACCCTATACGGGGTTGCTGTGGGTTGGAATCGACTCGATGGCACTTAACAACAACAACAAGGTCTCTCAAGGAGCTCTGGTAGCATAATGGTTACGAATTGGGCTGCTAACCTCTAGGTTGGCAGTTCGAAACTACCAGCTGTTCCGCGGGAGAAAGATGAGGCTTTCTGCTCCCATAAAGATTTGCAGCCTCAGAAACCCTGTGCAGGGTCACTATGAGTTGGAACTGACTCCAAGGTACTTAACAGCAGCAAAGGTCTCTCATGTGGTCCCAGTGGGCTGTTTGTCTCATTGGGGGTCTTGGTTAGTAAACTTAGCATCAGTGTCTGGGATGCCTGGAACAGTGGAAGTTTGCATTCCCACGCAGCCATCACTGCCCTGTGATTCATGGCCCTTTCTTCTCCTGAGAATGTTGTTGTTAGGAGCCATCGAGTTGGTACCAACCCATAGCGACCCTATGCACAGCAGAACGAAACACTGCCCGATCCTGGGCCAAACTCACTACTGTTGTCCTGAGAATAGGATTCCCAATATTGACATAAGTTCTGCCCAGGTGTATATTTGGGGGCCTAGGAGTTGGCCTATCTGGTCAGTGACCCCATTGGGATCATTAAGGAGTGATTTTAGTGCCCCTCCCCCTTTTTTTCAGTCCCCTGAACCAGTCAGGGGACCCAATTTCTTCTCCTCCTAAGGGGACTTTTCTAAGGGGAAAAATGGAATTTGGGCTGATTCTTCAGGGGGAAGAGGAAAGGGAAGGGTTTGTATATCTTTTTGGCACTGTGTGATTTCTTTTCTAAGGCTCTTCAGGGAAGGGTATCGCATGAGCCTGGGAAAATTGGACTCTGGGAGAGAAGGTTCAGGTGAGGAAGACGCAGGGTTGTGAATGTGGGGTGTTAGGTGGAAGGGCAGAATTGTAAGGCAAGGGTAGAGAGAAAAGGGGGTCCCAAGGGGAAGAAAGTTTTTCTGCCTTGTTATCCTTTGTCTTAACTGCAAATAGGACAACAGGACCCCATTTCCAGCAAAGGACATAATCTGTTTCCTCCTGAGAGATAGGACTTTTGTCATTAACATATTAAATGAAAAGTGGACAGACCCAGTCATCGTCTGAGCCAAATTTAAGCCAAAAAACTGATAGTTTAAGAATTGGTTCCTGTGTTCAAATGAAGCAGCAATGTCTTATTATTTGTTATTTCTTTTCCCCTTTAGTTTGTGCACTATCATTCCAATATTTTAGCATTAATCCTAATAGACTATTAGGGGGAAGTTTGTCTTTGGTTTTATTTTCTCTAGAGAATCTTTTACCAGTGTTATTTCCCATCCTGGCTACCCGGCTGTGTCTTCTTACAAAGAGACTCAACCCCCCTTCTACACATGGAGGTTTCTTACACTCTTTTACTTTCACTTTGTCCTTCTCCAGCTGCTTCCCTTGCGGGAACATCAGACACTTCTTAGCATTGGCATGTTGGAATAAACCCCCAACTCGGATGGAGTCTTTGACTCAATACTGCCTTAAACTGTATGAGGTTGCCACAGAACTGTGGAGTGGGACTCCACACTCACTTCGTGCCCAGGGCACGTTTCATTCATAGGCACACAGCCTTTGGGATGTCTCAACCACCATGGAAGTATTGGCTGCCTACCTTGGTCTGTGCATGTAGTTACCTGGTTACCATGTGGTGGTGCTTGAGTAGGCCTTTCACCGCATTGCTGAGGAGTCTGAATTTATTTGCTTCCTTGGGAGACTTCAGCTGATCTCACCCGAGGGCTTCTACAACTAGGCAGCAGGACACGACTCGCTCAGATGAGAAGGCTGCTTCCCAAAGGGAATGGGAAATCCCAGACAAGCCGCCAAATTGTTGGAAATGAATCCTGATGTCATACAAAAAGACATTTGGCGAGACTAAATTACTGGGGCAAGGCAAAATTTACTTCTGCAGAAAGGTGCATGCGTGTAGCTGTGCAGGAATAGGCCATTGAGCACAGTGAGTGGGCAATCCATTCGGGTTTTTATCCCTGACACAAGTCTTAAGGCTGTGTCTCACCCAATTGGCCAGGGCTTTGACTGCACTGTCTTTTCCCTTACCTGGTTGCCTATACCCGGTTGGCTAATTCAAAGTTCTAAGGTGCGCATGCTTCTTACTCACTTCAGGAAGTAGTAAAAAGGAGGAGAAAAGGTCGTACAGTCCCTACTCACTTCAGGAAGTAGTAAAAAGAAAAAGAAAGATCACCTGAATACAATAAACAGGATTATAAAAATTTTGTAGAAAAAATAACTCATTCCCACAGCATCATGATCATTTGGCTTATTTTGTGACTTGTGAGTGTGCATAGACACCAAACTACTGGTATTAGATTTAGAATGCTAATTTCAGATTTGTGGCTACTTCTTTTCTCTATGATGATCATATTCCACTTTCCTTCATAGGCTGATTTTATTGGGTTGGTGTTGGTCTTCTAACTGAAATCACTTCTCCTACACATGTATTTACCACAAAAGCACCTCCAATTTTATGTCTTCAACTGTCATTCGCATTTCTTTGAGGACTGGTCTCATATTTTAAAGTACCTTACCCTGATGTTCCACAGATACCTTTTAAGCAATGCAATACAAACAATTCTTTTAAAAACTGAAGTGTCACTTAAGCTTCTGCTTCACGCCAAGAAAAAGTGATTAAAACAAAAGCACTATTTTTTCTTTTATCCTTAACATGATTAATGTTATTTCCTTTCCTGTTATAGCTAAAAATGGCAGTTATCCTTGCTATCGCTTCTCTTTTATCTTTCTCTTCCAGTCTTGTCAAAAAAGCCTTTGTTGATAGTTGTCTTCTGAGTATATCTCAACTGTCCTCTCTTCCCTATTGCTGTTGCTTGTATGAGGCCTTCACCATTCATTTCTAGGTTGTTAAGATAACTTTCTGACTTATCTTTCCAACAAACTCCATGTTGTCTACCCATTTCCCACCCTACCCTCCAGAGTTACTAAAGTGTGAATTTGACTGTGTAATGACCTTGCTTTAAAGCTGTGTAATGACCTTGCTTCAAGATGATTCCTTGAATTGCTTATTAAGATCAAGTCTAATTTTTGGGGTCTGTGGGAAGGAGTCCTGGTGGCTAATGGATGAATGCTTGGTTGCTAACTGAAATATCTGCAGTTGGAATCTTAACCAGTGGCTCAGAGGGCGAAAAGACCTGGCAACTGCTTCCCATAAGGATGACAGCCTAGGACACTCTGTGTGGCAGATCTACTGTGTCCTATGAAGTCATTACAGTTAGAATTGACTCAAAGGCACATGAGCAACAACATAGTCTGTGGCTCCAAATTACTTTACTAGCACGGTCTCTCATCATTCCCTATCTGTGAACTTCATGTTCTAAAGAAACCTAGCTTCTCTTCCAGAAAAAGATGGCAGATCTGGTGGCAGTGCAGTGACAAGCCCTGCCGGGAACAACACAGAATACAGGACCAAGAAGGCTCAGGGAATGGTCCCAGAACTCTGAACCACATATAAAGGAATATTTAGAAAGTTGGAAGACTTACAGCTGGAGAGTTTGTGGCAGAAGCAAGAAATCCATTGATTCCTGGTTCGTGACGCTCAGCTGCTCCAGGAGCCGCCATTTTGTGTGGGGCCAAGTGGGAAAAGGATCAGAGCAGCCACGGACACCTGACAGAGCCGCAGAGGTAGAGGTGTGGACATTCTTTTTTTTTTGGTATCTTTTCGTTGATCCCTTGCTGTCTGCGTACCTCCATTCTGGTAACTAACTATAGGGGTGCCTAGGCTACTGGATACCCCAGCCCCACCCTCAGAGGGTTCTACTACGCATGTATATAGATCTCCTCGAAATTTAAAGAGACAGTTTCCACTTAAAACCAAACAGCAGATAGATACTGAGCCCAAGAGCAGGCCTTGAACTTTTCTTGTTTGCTTTTTGTTCTGTTTTTTAACATGGGAAAGAAAAGGAGAGGGCTGTAGGAAGGGAAAGAGAGCTCATATTAGACTACAGATTTTTTTTTTTTTAATTAAAAAAAATTTTTTTTCCGTTCTCTTTTCTTTTTGTTTTTTTAATTCCTTCTTTTTCTTCTCTCCCTCCACTCTCTTTTCTGTGAATAGAGACTGCAGTATCAGTCTTGTTTTTGTTGTTGCTGTTTTTTAGTCTTTTTTTTTGCTGGTATTGTTTTGCTGTTATATACTCCCCCTTCTGCCTTTGGAGGACTCTTTGTCTCCCTATATTACACAAGAAGAGTCAGCAACTGCTACCATACAGCCAACCTACAATCACACCCTATAAAACACCAAAACCCAGGCAAGAACCAATACCAACTGCCATATAGCAGGGAAACAGACAACACCTGTAAAAGTTACCCTGAGTTAAACAATAAGAAGAGTGAAAAAGGAAGCCCACATCCTGATCACATCTTCCTGAAAGCAATCAGAAAGCATAAAAAATACCAAAACATATACTCAATGAAGTATCAAGGCCACAGATAAACATTCAACATGTCCAAGAAGCAAAAGCAGATGACCATATCAGCACATGTTCAGAAACAAGATAAAGTGTCTGAGACAAATGACCTAGAAGTAGACCTGGACTCCATTCTGGAAGGAGGGCAGGCCTTGGAAATGCCTGAGATGGAATTCAGAATAATGATCATAAAATTTTTCAAAACACTTTACAATGGAGTTGAGAAAAATAAGGAAGAAGCCAGGAAAGTGCAGCAGGAACAATCATATAAGATAGATACAGCATTGGAAACAACTCAAAACCTACAGAAAGAGGTCCAAACGATCAATAACAAAACAACAGACATAGAGAACACTTTGAAAGGGCAGAGGAGTAGAATAGATGAGATGGAAGGCAGAACCAGTGAGCTGGAAGACAAATCTCTGAGTACCACTTAGATAGAAGAACAAACACAAAAAAGAATAAAAAAGTCTGAAGATGGTCTAAGATTCATGTTGGACAACATGAAGAGGAATAACTTAAGAATTATTGGCATTCCAGAACAAGAAGAATCCCACAAGTCCACAGAGGAAATAGTTGAAGAACTGCTGGAAGAAAAAGTCTCTAACATCCTGAAAAGTGAAAAGATAAACATCCAAGAGGTTCAATGAACCCCAGGAAGGATAGACCCCAAAAGAAAATCACCAAGACATATCATACTCAAGCTCTCCAAAATCAAAGGTAAGGAGACACTTCTGAAAGCAACCAGGGAAAACCGAAGTGTCACATACAAAGGCAAGCAAGTCAGATTAAGCTCAGCTCTCTCAGCAGAAACTATGCAAGCAAGAAGGCAATGGGGAGACATTTATAAAACCCTGAAAGACAAAAATTGCCAACCAAGAATCCTTTATTCAGCAAAGCTATCAATCAAATATGACAGTGTAATCAAAACATTCCAAGATAAACAGAAGCTAAGGGATTTTGCCAAAGCCAACCCTGAGCTACAAAACATCCTAAAGTGAGTTCTGTGGACTGAGAACCAACAAGAACAGACAACAACCAGAGATTGACATACATGGCAGCATCTCCTGGAATTAAGTCAACAGAAGGAAGAGTTGAGAACAGAACAAAATCATAAGAACAAACTCAGAGAATCTGGGAGATCAGTCTATGATCAAAACAAGTTCAATGTAAAAGAAGGTAAACATGTAGGAACAGAGATCCAGATAGTGAGAA
>NW_006408568.1:13539813-13608960 GCF_000296735.1 Chrysochloris asiatica
GGGGGCTACAAAGACAAGAAGTGACTGGCTTACAAGCTTTCAAGAGAGAACCTAGATCCAGAGGGCCTGGAGGAAGGTAGAATCTCCACTGAGTAGCATTCAATCTGTCTAGGCGGGGCTGATGCAATGAAATGCAGATGGGTCTCCTGTGATACAATAGCGAATAATTGTTATCAGGACTGATTGTGAGGGTTGGAAATGTAAAGGTAGATGTTTTATAGCAAGGGGGGGAGTGATTAACTTGTCAGTCTAGGAGCGGGAGGTCCCTAGGACCATCAAGGGAGAAGAGCAGAGAGCTGAGACCCTACCCAGAGAAGCAGTGATGCCTGAAATGGAGGCAGAGATGATGACATGCAGCGATGGAGCAGCTGGAGACTTTAGATCCAGAGAGGGAGAGCGACTGTTTGCTGAAGACCTGGGGTTACGGGGAAGGATTGCAGGGTATACCCTTTGGTTGGTTGATGATGCATGGAGGGGATGTAACCATGGCAATGAGACGATATACATAGAATGAATGTAAAACTAATGTTCTCCCATGTAAACTATCACATAATTCACAATAAAACATTTAAAAAAATAAAAGGTCAAATGAAAAAATAAATAAATAAAGCAAGGTAGCTTCTATGCCCCACCAGTCCTTTGTGATATATCTGCACTTTTGCATGTGTATTGTTTCTTCTGACTAATGGATCCCTACTCATCTTTCAAGACTCAACTTTTCATAAAGCTTTTTTTCAATCATCCTAACCCCATGCACTTTTCTTTACTATCATAGTACTGGTTATGAATCAGGCTGTTAATCTCAAGGTTGGCAGTTTGAAACTACCAACTGTTCCATGGGAGAAAGATGAGGCTTTCTGCTCCTGTGAAAATGTATAGCCTCGGAGACCCTGTACAGGGTCACTATGAGTTGAAACTGACTCCATGGTACTTAACAACAACAACCCCATATACTTTTCTTTACTACCTTAGCACTTCATGCCTGTATTTATGCAGCACTTATCATATTTTCTTATGTGTAGTAATTTTTATTTGTTCTAATAGCTCCTTATGGGATGGCTGAATCTCACTCATCTTTGGTTCTTCAGTGTCTAAAATGCTATTTAACACCACGGATGCCACAATGGAAAGCCCTCATAGGGTTTGTAACGACACTCTGGGATGCATTGTTGTTGTGTGTTGTTGAGTCAGTTCTGACTCATAGTGACATATAGGATTTCCGAGAACGGCTGGTGGGTTTGAACTGTCAACCTTGTGGTGAGCAGTCCAGTGCTTTTCCTATAGTGCTACAATAGGGCTTTTGGAACATAGTGTTGTTAAGTGTCGTCGAGTCAGTTCCGACTCACAGCGACCCTGTATAGGGTTTCTGAGCTGGTGAGCTTGAACCTCCGACCTTTCGGTTCAAACCAACTTTGCAGTCTATTGCATTAAACTACAGTACCACTCCAGGACTCCTAGATACTTAAAAATGATTGTGGGATGAATTGACAGTAAGAATATATATATATATAAACATATTTTTCTAGTTTGTAAATAGTTATCTTTTTCTTGGTTTTTGCCCAAGCCATACTTACTTTGCTATAATAAATGAGTGCCCTCTGCAAGTGAATGGTGGATGTTTACAGGGTCTGAGAAGATGCTGGGAAGACAGAGCCCTTGAATTACGAAGTTTTTGATTCCTAGAGAAGCGGGGTGTGGCAGCTTCTATGACAGGGAGGGACCTGACTTTGCATATAGAGTGAATACTGGAGGAAGAAACTGTGCTGTTTTCTTACTGAGTTTATTTATTTATAGAGCTAATGGGAACAAAGTATTGTCAAGTTTTTCTATTTTGAGTTTACATTACTGGGTGATATTTTCCTTATGGTTGGCACTGTGGGTTAATGCCTTGTATTGCAAGGTTTGTTTGAACCACAAGGTTAGTGGTTCAAGCTCACCGGTTGTTCCACAGAAACCCTATACAGGGTCACTATGAGTTGGAACTGACTCAACAGAACTTAAAACAACTAGCTTTGAAAATATTTGTAACTAAACTTTGCTTATAGCTTTTCACTTATATAAAGTTTTTTGCCAATTTTAAACTTGAGGTTTCTAGAAGTTGCTTGAAAGTTTTCTGGATATAGAAGGGAAAATATAATAGAAAGAACACTGTACCCAAGGAGTCAGAAAAACCTAAATTCTTGTGCTGAAAGCTATAAGCTATGTTGTGACTTGGAGCAAGTCTTCTTTGAGCTCAAGGTTAGTAGTTATAGCAGGGAAGGAGAGTTGAAGGAGAAAAAGGAAGAGGAAAAACAGTCTTTGCCACAAAACCCAAAGCATGCAATTTCAGTTTGTTTTTTTTTACTTGTTTTGCAATAAAGAAGATGAGAATGAAACCAGACAAAATAAAACAGAATTGAGGAATCATAGCTACATTTCATTTGACAACTATTTGAATATCTATGAAGGGGCTTCAGAAAGTTTGTGGAAAAATCCTATTGTCTTTTAAATTCCATTTTCCACTAACTTTTTGAAGCCATCTTGTATTATTTGCAAAGCATTGTGCTAAGTAAGCACTTTGAGGGTTATGATACTGGAATATGTTCTATGCCTTTTAGGAGCTTACACTAGATGCTAGGTGGTGTTTTTAAGTGCCATTGAGTCGGTTCTAACTTGTAGCAACTCTTTGCACAACAGAACAATACACTGTCCAGTCTTGGGCCAACCTCACAGTTATACTTGAGCCCATTGCTTGCTGCCACTGTGTCAATGCATCTTGTTGGTCAGTGGGGGTAGTCTTCTCCATTATCGCTGACCCTCCACTTTACCATGATATCCTTCTTTAAGGACTGGCCCCTCCTGAAAATATTTCCAAAGTATGAGCGACAAACTTTTGCTATCCTGGCTTCTAAGGAACCTTTTGACTATACTTCTTCCAACACAGATTTCTTTGTTCTTCTAGAAGACCATAGTACTTATAATATTCTTCTATAAGATAATAACTCAAATGCATCAATTCTTCTATGGTGTCACTTCTACGTTGCCATATGTTTGGTTTCTTGACTGCTACTTCCATAAGTGTTGATCGTTGATTAAAGCAAAGTGAAACTTCAATCTTATGTCTGTTTATCATGATGTTGTTTATTAGCCCAGTTGTGAGGATTTTTATTTATATTGAGGTGTAATCCATATTGAAGACTGTAGTCTTTGATCTTCATCAGTTAACATTTCAAGTTCTCTTTGCTTTCAGCAAGCAAGGTTATGTCATCTTCTTATCGCAGGTTGTTGAGTCTTCCTCCAATCCTGATGCCGTGTTTTTCTTTAGCATGCAGATTGACTACGTATAGTAAAAGGATGCAACTCTGACATACACCTTTCCTGATTTTAAACCATTCAGTATCCCCTTGTTCGGTCTGATATTCTGTCAGTTTATACTGACAGTATCTGTATTCTCTATATACAGATCCCTCATGAGCGCACGGAGCTCTGGTAGGGTATTTGTTATAAGTCAAGCTGCTAACTTCAAGGTCAGCAGTTTGAAACTACTAGCTGTTCCATGGGAGAAAGATGAGGTTTTCTGCTCCTGTAAAGATTTATAGCCTCAGAAACACTATACAGAGTCACTATTAGTTGGAATCGACACCGCGGCACACCACCACCACCACCATGAGCACAATGAAGTGTTCTGGAATACCCATTTGTCACAGTATTATCACAGTCAAAAGCATTTGAATATTCAGTAAAGCATAAGTAAATATCTTTCTGGTTTTCTCTGCTTTCAGCTAAGATCCATCTAATGCCAGCAATGATATCCCTAGTTACATAGCCTCTTCTGAATCCAGCTTGAATTATTGGCAGCTCCCTGTTGATGTACTGCTGTAATCATTTTTGAATTATCTTCAGAAAAATTTTACTTGCATGTGTTATTAATGGTATAGTTTAATGATTTCTGCATCCTGTTGGGTCAACACTCTTGGGAATGGATCTCTTCTAATTAGTTGGCCAAGTTTCCTGGCATAGATGACTGAGCACGTCCAGTGCTGCGACAATTTGTTGAAAGATTTCAGTTCGTACTCCATCAATTCCTGGAGCCTTGGTTTTTACCAATGCATTCAGTGCAGCTTGGACGTGTTCCATCAGTACCATCAGTTCTTGATCATGTGTTACCTTGATCATGTGTTACCTCTTGAGTATTTCTTTTGATTTATATAGTGACTCTGTGTTCTTTTCATATTCCTTTGTTTCCATATTCTTTTATTTTTATTTATTTATTTATTCTTAAATGTTTTATTGTGAATTATGTAATAGTTTACATGGGAGAACATTAGTTTTACATTCATTCTATTGTATATCGTCTCATTGCCAAGTTTCCATATTCTTTTGATGCTTTCTGTATCATTCAATATTTTTCCCATAAAATCTTTTAATATTGCAAGATTTTTTCTTCAGTTCTTTCAACTTGAGAAACACTGAGTGTATTTCCCTTTTAGTTTTCTAACTCCAGGTCTTTGCACATTTCAATATAATACTTTATTTTGTCTTCGCTAGCTGCCCTTTGAAATTTTCTGTTTAGCTCTTTTACTTCCTTATTTCTTCCATTCAGTTTAGCTTCTCTAATCTAAACAGCAAGTTACAGAATCTCCTCTGACATCCATTTTTGTCTTTCTTTCCTGTCTTTTTAATGACCTTTTGTCTTTAGTTGCTAGTAGAGTTTTATTAATAGCTAAAGTTCAGGGGCAACTAATAAGGGTCTAATCCCTATACTAGTGGATCTGGCTGGGGCTGGTAGGTGGGGGTTGGAGGATGAGGGGAGACCCGAGATGGTGCTAGAATGAAACAGATTATTATCAAGGTGAAGAGATTTGATGAGTTATGTCACTGTGGATTTAGGCATTGAGCTGCTAAATGTAATGTCACATGTTCAAACCTACCGGCTGCTCCACAGAAGAAAAATGAAGCTGTCTGCTCCCATAAAAATTTATAGTCTCAGAAACCCTAAGGAGCAGTTCTCCTCTGTCCTATAGGGCCACTGTGAGTTGGAACTGACTTAAGTGTCAGTGGGTAAAAGTCAAGTAATTATGTCTTCAAAGTTAGATAGCAAAGACCAGGATCCTTAGATTCCAGTGGGACACTGAGGTGAGACTAAAAGCTGAGGGTTAGTCAAGATAACGTGGATTCTAGAAAGGGGGATCACTGGGGTGGGGAATCACAGAGATGTTACACTATAAAGATGCCACTGCAGAAAAGAAGCAGTGTAGAAATGTGCTTACTTGGAGCCTGGGCAATGTTTGGTATAATTGTTTTCATAACATTTTCACCTTTTTTCTGTCTTACTATCTGAGCAATATGATGCGTTTCTATTAGTCACTATTGTAGAGTCTCCAAAAGGGATGTAAATACCTAATTTGATATGAAGGAGATTTGTTTGAGCATACTTAGGGACCTTATGTAGTTTGAAATCACCCCCAATCACCCACTCTCTCCATCCAGAAGAATTACTGGTTTAGATAAACTTCTCTCGACTTGTGCGTGTTCACCATGTAGCACTCTTTAACTTTGCTCCATAAGCAATCATGAGCAGCTTGTAACAATAAGAAAGATGTGAAGTGTACTTGGTATTTAAAGGAGGAAGGAATACCATTAGGTTTGTGTGATAAAGAGAAGGCTGACTATATGGAAGAGTTAGTATTTGATCATATTTATTTTGATAAAAGTATATTTTGAACTGCTAGTTGTAAAAGTGTACTAATAAGAGTAGATGGGTGATTTGAATTTTAGCAGTAAAAAAAAAAAATAAGTTAGCAAGTACATTAATGGTATTAAGATAAAATATGTATCTTTTGGGAGACACTCAGAATGGTTTGGTAGACTTGTAAGTCTTCTGTCATTTTAGTTAAGAGAGATAGGTACTATCAACTTCAACACAGATGTTACTAAGTATTTTCATATCTGTGAATTCAACATAGGAGGTTACTGTAATTCCTGTTTTTATAGGCAAGGGAGCCAAGGCTTTATTTATAGTGAGTAAGTAGTAGACCTGCTAAGTGGAGGACTCCACTTAACACACCACACTGTTTTTAATTTGCAGGGAAGTTAAACAATTTGCTTAACTCCAGAAGGCAGAGAAGAAGGACCTAGGGCTCCTGGCTTCCTCTTCTGTGAATCACAGCACTTTATCACTTAGAAACTTGACAGACAATGTACATGTAGGGTTTTCTGATCTCTAGCTGAAACCTGAAACATGATTTTTGGTAAATAAATACAGTAAAAGTTAGCTCTACTTCCCAGCCAAGCAATCATAACCCTGGTGACACCATTCCAGATGTCAGTGTAAACTAAATATCAAACCCATTGCCATTGAGTTGATTCCAACAGGACAGAACTGCTCCATAGTATTACTGAGGCTGGAAATCTTTACACATGCAGACTGCCTTTTCTTTCTCCCGTGGAGCTATTGCTGATGGATACAACTGCAGATTTTCTGGTTAGCAACCTGACATTTAACCTGTACCTTCAGGGCTCCTTGAAGATATTGTATATTAATACAGATCAGCCAGATCTCCCCAGTCTTTGTAACCTTCCCTCCTCCCTCTCTCTTAGCTACTTTCATGGTGGTCTCATGCCAGAACATACTGGAATTTACTAGAACTTCCTGGAAGTAGAATACTTTGTGTTCCACTCCCTTCTTCCCATTAACTCTTTCTTTTGCTCCTGTGCCTTGATTAGATTCTTGAAAACATTTAATCTTAACCAGCATCTAAAATGCAGATTAGTTTTTTCTTTCTGTCTTTCTCATCATCCAAGTTAATATGTGTGTACACTCTAGCTGGTGAATTACTCTCCTTTCTCTCTCATTCCTGGCAACTATCAAAGAATGTTTCTTTTAGTGTGGAAACCTTTTCTTGACTTTTTTTATAATAGTGGTCTCATACAGTATTTGAACTTTTGTGACAGACAAATTTCACCTGGCATATAATGTACTCCAGGTTCATCCATGTTATGAAGTGTTTCACAGATTCATCATTATTCTTCAACATTGCATAGTGTTGTACTATGTATAGGTACCAGAGTTTATACATTCTTCTCTCATTTATGGGCATTCAGGTTGTTTCTGTTACTTCTTCCAACTTTTTGAGGAAGCATTTGCCACAGTGATCGCACCATTTTACAGTTTTACCAGCAGTATAGGAAGGGCCCAGCCTTTCCACACCCTTGTTTTAGCATTGGTTGGTTCCTGTTTTTTTTTTTAATTGCTATTAATGCTGGGGTGATATGATTCCTCATTGTTGTGCTGATTCACAGCTCTAATGGCTAATGTTTCTTGGCTGCCTAAATGTCTTCTTTGATGAAGTATCTGTTCATACATCTTCTGCCCATTTTAAAATTGGATTTTTTTCTTTTTGTTGTTGAGGTATTGAAGTTTCCTATAAATTTTAGAAATTGATCCCTTGTCCAATATATCGTTGCCAAATTTGTTTTCACAGTCTTTGGGTTCTCTTTTTACTCAAAGAGGTGAAATAATTTTATGTACATTGAATGTCTAATTTATAGTCATCAGTTTTGTCTTCTGCTGTTTGTGTTTTCAGTTATGTTCGATAGTGTATTTATGCCATATATCAGTGCCCATTAAATTTGTCCCTATTTTTTCATTGATTATCTTTATAGTTCTAGGTTTTACATTTAAATCTTTAATCCACGCAGAGTTCGTTTTTTGTAAATGGTGTGAAATATTGGTGCAAATGGATTTCCAGTTTGCCAGCACCTTTTATTGAAGAGATGATCTCTTTCCCATTTAATGTGTTTTGGCCCTTTGTCAAAGATCATCTGATTGTATGTGGGTGGATTTACTTCTGGAATCTCAGTTCTGTTCCATTGTACTAGTACTGTGCTATTTTGACTATTGTGACTGGGAAATAAGAGGCCCCTACTTTGCTTTACTTTAATAATGCTTTGTTATCTGTGGTCTTCTCCATTTCCATATAAAGTTAATGATTAGTTTCTCTATCTCTTTTTAAAAAGATGCTAGCATTTGGATTGGGATTGCATTATGGTTAGATGTGTTCCTAAATATTTCATCTTTTGGGTGGCTATTGTAAATAGTATTTTCCCCCCTAACTTCCTTTTCAGAGCTGTTTTTATTAGTGTAAAGGAATCCAACTGATTTTTGGATGTTAATCTTGTAACCTGCCACTTTGCTGATTCTTTTAATGAGTTCCACTGTCTTTCGGAGTCTTTGGGATTTCTATATATAGGATCATATCTTCTGCAAATAGAGTTTTACTTCTTCTTTGCCAATTTGAATTCCTTTAATTTGCTTTCCTTGCCTAAGACTTGCAGCACTAATTAAATAGGAGTGATGATAAAATACATTCTTGCCTGGTCCCCATTTGTAAGAGGAATGTTCTCACTTTCTCTCTGACAAGAGTAATTTTGGCTGTTGGTTATATATATGTGCCCTCAGTTATGTTGAAAACTGCTAACCTCAAGATTGGTGATTCAAACCCACCCTTTAGCATTCTTTATAAAGTTGTTCTGGTCATTACAAATTCCTTTAGTTTCTGTTTCTCAGGAAATATCTTAATTTTACTATCATATTTGAGGAACAGCTTTGCTGAGTATATGATTCTTGGTTGGCAAGTTTTTCTGTCAGAGTTTTGTGTATGCTGTTCCATTGCCTTCTTGCCTCTGTGGTTTCTGCTGAGAAATCATTGCTTAGTCTTATTGGTTCTCCTTTGTAGTTAACTTTTCATTTTTCCTAAGCTTCTTTTAGAATTCTTTCTGTGTCTTTGGATTTGGAGAGTTCTTGATGATTTTCCTCTGGAATTTATCCTGTTTGGGTTTGTTCAACCTCTTGTATGCTTATCTTCTCATATTTCGTGTTGTTAGAGAAATTTTTTTCCAACAACTCTCTGACAATTTTTCCCTCTTTAATTTATTGTCTCTTCCTGTTCTGGAATTCTGATCCCTATAAGTTGTTCCTCTTCATGGTGTCCCACATGCCTCTTATACTTTAGATTTTTTTCATTCTTTTTTCTGATTTTTCTTCTAGCATACTACTATTGAGAGATTTATCTTCAAGGTCATTAATTCAGGCGTTCATTGCTTTGCCCTTAATGTGTTATCCATTTCTGAGATTCCTAATTAAAGGTTTATATTGTTTCAAAATTTGCATTTATTTTTTTTGTTCTTGTAGTGTTTTCTTGAATTTTTCCTAAGTTTTTTCTTTGTTTTCCTTAATCTTTTTGTCAATCCTTTGAAAGTACCCAAATATCACTTTAAAAAATTCTTTTTCAGTTAGTTCCATTATCTTTTCTACCTCAGAATCATTTATTGGCTCTGCATTTTGGTCATTTGCTTCAGCCATTTTCTCTTATTTCTTCATGTGAACTAAAATTTCATGTTGTCTCTGGGGCACTGTGAGGTTATTGTATTTGTATTTAATTGATGATTGTATGTTGGTATGTTCGCAGGTTCCCACCAACTGTCCCCTGTGGGTGTAGGAGACAATACATAGAAAGTGTAAAGGAGAAAATGCAAAGCAATGAAAGCCTGGATGTGTGTATTCCATTTTTGTTTGCTGTTTGTGCACCTTAGTTTAGGGTGGGCTTGTCTGGTGTTGGCTGCTGTCTATCATTGATGAGGTGGTATAGAAGCTGATATTGCATCTTGCCCAGTGGGTGGAGCTGCAGAGAATACAGTTGTGACTGAGTTGTATGGTCATGGTTGCTGTCTCCTGTTGAGTGGGAATGAGAACCCCCCACACACACACAAGAAAACAAAAAACTGAATAAAATAAAAAAATCAACAATGAAAACAATAAATAATAAAGAAGAAAAAAGAAATAAAAGCAGCTAACAGCTAGAAAAAAGACTATAGTAAGTGTAAAGACAAAAGAGGGACAGTGAAATGGAGTTATAGAAGAGAAAAATAAGATAAAATAAAAAACACTTAAGAATAACTAAAAAGAGAAAAGAAGGGCAGGAAATGGAATTAGAGAAGAGAAAGATTAGAGAAGAAACAAAAAGAAGAAATACAAAAAAATACTTAGAAAGACCAGGGAGAAAGAAGATTAAAAGAGAAAGGGAGACTTGCACAGAAAGATCAAAATGGGGGAAGAAAGAAGAAGGGAAATGAGAAACAAAAGAAAAGAAGGAAAAGCAATAGTGGAGAAAGAAAAGATAAAATTCAAGCAAATGGAAAGGACAAAGAATAAACAAACAGAAACAATGAAACAACAAAAAACAAATAAACAGTACAACTGTTTGATCTGGAGAGGAGGAAACTCTCTGGGGGGTCTTCTGCAAGTCAAGGAACTCATGTGGTGGATGTGAGTGTGATAGCGATGTGACAGCAGACATCTTGGCCCTAGATAGAGTTCTGTTTAGCCTCACTGTTACACTATTACCTGTGTTGAAGTCTTAGTGTAGTGCTGCAGGGTAATGCACTGGACTGCAAGGTCAATTTGAACTGCAAGGTTGGTGGTTCAAACCCACCAACCACTCCTTGGAAACTCTATACACTATGTGTTGGAATCGACTTGATGGCACTTAACAACAACAACAACATTACCTATGTTGAATTCCTGGTGTGGCTCTGTGGGTTAATATATTGAACTGTGAGGTTGGTGGTTCAGGCTCACCAGCCACTCCTCAGAAACCCTATACAGGGTTGCTATGAGTCATAAACAACTCAACAACACTTAACAACAACAACAAATTACCTACGTTGAGTGTCCTCAATCCAGAAGTAGTTCATGGAGGCCCTTGATGGAGCTGGTTTCAGTTTCTGTTAGGAACACAGAGTAACTGGACGCAGGGTAACTGGTTAAATGCTGATTTGGTGGCTCTGTAGGTTCTGTAGATCTAGAGCCAAGCCCACCTGAATCTAGGTGCATCCCAACCAAGTGGCTCTGAACACCCAGAGAGCAGGGTCTGTGCTGGGGCTGGAAATGGTTGGGAGCTGGCTACGTTTCTGCTCACCACAGGAGCATGGGGAAAATGAAGGAATCACACCTTTTCCATTGCCTGTGTGAATCTACTCTGCCAGGCCACCTTCTGTTGTCAAAGCTGCTCACAAAAGTTAAAGATGGTAGTGCAGCATCTGGCTAGCTGTTCACCGTTTGTCCTCTCTCGCAGTTCGTGCTTAGCCTTTTCTCCCAGCAAGCACTCAATCCATTTTTCTAACCTCTTCTTTGAAGTTCAGGGTTCCAGAATTTTACCTGTGTCTGTTTAATTTGGTCTCTCGTATCTTTGTTATAGAGGGTCTGTGTAGTGTGTGTGCCTTGTCCGCCGTCTTGCCAGAAGGCCTATATTTTCAAAGAGAGTAACTAGACTTTGTGGTTAAGTTTTACTTCAGTACAGAAAATTTTCAAATCTTTCTTCTTTTTTTGCCTTTTTACATGTAAATGAAACCTTTGATTTTTAGTTTAAAGGAACATGTTCAACCAACAACAAACAAAAAGTGGTTTGCAAAACCGTTAGAGTTTTTGACTTTTTGTTCATAGTAAGTAACTGAGACATATTACTTGTTACTTTTTAAGGTATTTTTATATTACAGAATTGATTGTCATTGCATTACTGATACACTTCGTGTTTTTGGTATATTTATAATTTATAAGATATTTCTATGTTTTATGTAAGGTTGTCATAGCTAAGCCTTGTTAAATTATTAAGAAGATAGATATATTTATGCAGGCTTTTATAGCTCAGACATTTTCTCACTTAGTCCTTATAATACCACTAAAATTTAGAGAAATTAAGTGACTTGGAGTCATAGTATCTGGGGATAGGTGAGAGCTCAAACATCGTTCTTCTCACTTCAAGTGTATTTCAGAGCTTTACAATACCTCTTCATTGGACTAAGCATATTTGTAAAGATTGCTGCCATTGCTTAAAAGTTATGTTGGTTCTAAGATTCGAAGCATTCTTTCAGTTGAGCTTATAGAACTGTATTTCTCTGTAGAAATGGGTTTTATTCATTAAGTTTGAGAAGTTAAAGTTAATTCTTTAATTCTGTGAATTCTTGAAAGAATAAACATTTCGAAGAGTGATTTCTGGAAGCTGAGGAATTGTTAAGTGCTGTCGAGTCAGTTGGACTCATAGTGATGCTATATAGGGTTTCTGAGAAGCAACTGGTGGGTTTAAACTGCCAACCTTGTGGTTCTCAGTCCAGGGCTGATCCTACAGCACCACTTCCATGAATTCTTGAAAGAATAAACTGACCTTTGGAAGGGTGATCTCTGAAAAGATGCGGGATAGAAGGAATTAATAATAGACTGTTGTAACACCCATGGAAAATACAAGCTATACCAGCTATGTTCATTAGTGTTTCATTTTAGACCTATTTTCAGGCTTAAAGAAAATGTTGAGTAATATTCTGGCATTTGCTACCAGTTTACTCAAGACCTGTGAAAACACAATACTGGCAAGAACAAATGTTATTCTCTCTTGTCTGTGTCCTCTAAAGAATTAAAGTTTTATAGAATATAATCTGTTTTCCTCCTCTATTTATTTTTATGTTATACTGTTATATTTTTTTCTTTAATCTATAAGGATGTAGCTAGATCGTACATACAAGAGCAGACAGAAACATGAAGAATCTTGTTTAAACATGAAAAAGAATTACCTGACAGAGAATGAGTACTATAAAACAAGTTTTCAGTGCTCTTCAAACCTAGTCCTAGGCAAAGTTACTGCTATAATATACTGCTGAGTCCTGGTGTAGCACTGTGGGTTAATGCACTCTACTGCAAAGTCAATTTGAACTGCAGGGTCAGCAGTTCAAGCTCACCAGCTGCTTCTTGGAAACCCTGTACAAGTTCACTATGAGTTGGAACTGACTTGATGGCACTTAACAACAACAACAAGGGAGAATATGAAATTTTCTTCTTTGAGCATCCTTACAAGTAGGTTAGATTCTCTTCTATTTGGGGACCTTGCTCCCATCTTAACTGATTGCCCTGTACTGAGAGGGTGTGAGGGCTAAGACCATATGCTGTGGTTCACCTCTTGAGGAATTTACAGCTTGTTTTATTAGTCACTGCTTTTTACTTCTGAGACTCGGAGAAGCTGATATATACAGGGACCAGCGGGTGAGTTAATTTTTAAAAAAGCTGTTGCCAGCTCTTAAAGGTTTGTGGTAATTGTGCAAACAGATTGCCTGGACAGAGTCAAGGAAAAGATGCCAAATCTTCATATCCACTTGTTTGAATAAGCATTCCATTATTATTTTAAGAGTCCTTTTTAAATTCTAAGGAAGAAATGTTAAGTAACTATGAGATGGCAAAAAGCTGATGGGTGTATAAGGGAGAGGGAAAGAGTGGGTGGTCTACAAAATCAGTCATCAGCTACTGTATTCTAGAAAATTGAGTATCATTTGCTGATTAGCTTGTAGAATTGGTGATAACTAATGAGTATACCATTTCTTCTGCTTGTTGGTGCAAAACAGTGAGGCGGTTTAAGAGGAAGCATCTTACAGCCATCGACTGCCAACATTTGGCTCAGAGTCACTTGTCTGTGACCCAGCCCTTCGGTCAAAGATGGACAAACAGAGATCCGAACCATGGTCTCTATCCTAGATCCAGAACAAAAAGAGGGAGTAGGGGTATGTCTTCCAAAAAAGTATCTTGCATTTCCAAATCTATAGCTGTGTTTGGCCTTTGACCATCTCCCACTTTTAAAGTATTTGTCAATATTGCTGCTGTGATTTTGTAGTCCTATTGTAATAACTTGACATCTTTAAAAATTATGTGTGAGTTGTCCATGAAAATTCCACCCTATTTATAATGGTTGGTAAAGGCCCAGGGCAAATGTGATAAAATGACTTTTATTAACTTGCTTAATTATAAAGTGATAGAAAACGTAGACCAGTATCACCATTATTCCAGTCTTGACACATGACTACTTGACTCTTCATTAGTCCTCTTTGTCCATTCTGTAACAAGGTTAACTGTGACATTTTTTCCCGTCTAAAATGTTGCCTCATCTAATGCTTTCTTGGTAATCTCTGCCCTTGTCACCTACTACCCAGACTTCTGCAGTAACCCTCCGTAACCCTCCTCCTTGTCTCTGTGTTTTATTTCTTCCAAACCACTGGGCATACGTATCATTGAGTTAAGATTCTGGTATACTGCTTTCTATCCTGTCACTGCTCTTCTCAAGAACCTACAACGTCTCCATTTCACTATCGTAGACTCAAGCACCATCACCTGGTATTTATTACATGAACATTCCACTTCTGGCAGTTTGGTTTTCTCACTACCCCACTATGTGTCAAACACATTTCTACTTTTGTTAATATTTGTTAGTATCATGTAGATTGCTTTTTCCCTTTAATGTATGCATTTTCAGAATCCAGCATAAATTATTTTGTTCTTGCTTTAAATATTGTAATATGTGTTTCTCTTTTGCTGTTGGGAACTGCTATAACCACTTTCAAACTTAATTATATATTGTGTACTATTTTATTTATTGTTACTTATTGTTTTACGTGTGAGCTTCTCATCTCTTGTAAGTTCTTGACTAATCAGGACTTTGTCGGCATCTGTATGTTACATTGTGTAGTCCTAATGCTGATATGTTTTAAGTTGTTGTTGTTAAGTGCTATTGAGTTGGTTTCTACCTATAGCAACCCTATATAGGGTTTCTGAGGAGGAACTGGTGAGCTTGAACCGCCTACCTTGCAGTTTAAACTAACTTTACAGTTTAGCACATTAACCCATGGTGCCACACCATGACTCCGTTTAGTAAGTAGACCCTAAATAAAAACTGCTGTCATTGAATTAAACATCTAGGAAAAATTAGGTCTTAACTAAATCCTTATTGATTTCAAAACTCTTTTTATCCAACTGCCCCAGAAGCAGTTATTATTGCTTTTTTTTTTTTTAACATAAAAAGATTAATTTAAAATTATTTTAATGTGAAATCTAGTTTACTCCATTCTCTTATTTCCCTAAGTGAGAATCTTGGTACAGGCATTTATAAAGGATCAATGTATATTGTTCTATATTGGTGAGATAGCTAAATGCTTCATTAGAACTTAAAAAATGTTCTTTTTGGAGCTTAAAAATACAGTGATGATGTCTGAAATCACCATTAGGGCTCTTTCAGTGCCTAAAAAAGGAGCCCTGGTGGCACATTGTTTAAGCACTCAGCTGCCAACTAGAAGGTTGGTGGCTTGAACACACTAGCTGCTCCGTGGGAGAAAGATGTGGTAGTTTGCCTTTGTAAAGATTGTTGTTGTAAAGATTACAGACTTGGAACCCTTATGGGGACAGTTCTACAATGTGTCCTAGAGGGTTACCATGAGTAGCAGTAGGTTAAGTGCTTAATTAAATCTGAAAGGTTTTATATAATTCTGTTACTTTGCATTTGTCTCAATCAGAGCTGCTTAGTAAATGCCTATTGAATTAATATATAGACTTGATTAAGTTCCATTCTAGTAATATGAGGTGAATCCTGATTCTTTTTATTTTACAAGAAATGAATGTATCAGTTTCACCTAGAAGGCAATAAAAATAAAAGAATTTTAGCAAGGTCGTTTTTTTCCATTTCAGTTTTAGAAACTCAGTCAAATAAGAAGAGTGGGTTTTTCTAAATCCTGATTAATATGAAACATCTTCCTTTTTCCTTAGCCAAACCTAGATTTCTGTTTCAGGCGTAAGCCTGGAGAGGTACATGTGTGTAAGTCTGTGTGAAAACATGAGCAGTCACTAACTTTTTGTCATCCAGTCCAGTATTCCATTTGCGGCATATTCTTTTCTACTTGTGTATATTGCCAGGTATACTGTGGGTCATCATACCATTCAAAGACTGGTCGCTATCTCTTTCCAGATGTGTGTCTGATTAAATGATAGAGCCAAGTATAAGTATTTTTTGGATTAGCTTTCTTAGGATGTAAAGCTGTTGACTAAAACATATATCTTTGTTCCTTTTCTCTACTACTGTAATTGTGGGTCAGCAGTCATTGCTCATTTCCTGTTCTTTCTGTTTGGGTTCTCTCTACAGGTCAAGGATGCCAAAGATACATCACTGAATTCTTCCTAGCTGGCCAGCAGCAGTGCACCAATGACATGGCCAAAAGCAATTCTGTTGGCAAGGATGACTACAAGGATTCTGATGGTGAAATGATTGTTTCTGCAGAAGGCAATTATGCTCTTCTTCAGGGAGGTGATCAGGAAGCTAGATTGGGTTCTTCAGAATCTACTCTGCCTTCAAGGAAGCGGTCTCAGTCCTTTGATGAAGACAATAATCAAGTTTCGGGGACCAGCCAGTGGGATGGAGCATCTAAGAAAACCCGAAGGCGTCATTTGTCCTCGTCGTGCCAAAGGCCTAGGGAATTTAGACAAGCAGCAGAAGACTGTTTGTCATGGCTCTCTGCAGAGTCTGGAGAACCTAACCAAAAAGAAGAGGATATTGGTCCTGATCCCATTCCTGACACATACTATGGGCTTCTTGGGACCTTGCCCTGTCAGGAACTTCCGAGCCTCATTTGTAGCCTGCCTCGTGAAGTCCTGAGACATATCTTTGCTTTCCTCCCTATAGAAGATCTCTATTGGAATCTAAGTTTGGTATGCCATCTTTGGAGGGAGATCATCAGTGATCCACTGGTACGAAAAATGAGTATAGTTGTATGACCTTTTCTCTATAAGTACCTAACACCACTTTATCAAATGCATACTTTTGATTATAGTTTTTCTTCAGAAATGGTGGTTTCTATTTGCCTCCAGAACAACGTCCAAACCCTTTAGTGGCACTGTAGGATAAGCACTCAACTGCATGGTTGGTTTGAACCACAAAGTTGGCGGTTCAAACTCACCAGACGATTCTCTATACAGGGTTGCTATGGGTTGGAACTGACTCCATGGCACTTAACAACAACATATTATTCCAGCCTCATTGCACACTGCACACTTCCTCCTAAACACACCATTACATTCTATACCCAGCAAATAATTTTCTGTGTCTGGATCAGAGACTGTATATTTCTCAACCTCCTGGTGTGGGGCTGTGGGATCCGCACTGGACTGCGTACCACTACGTCGGCAGTTCAACCCTACCAGGTATTCTTCAGAAACTCTATACAGGGTCTCTCTGAGTTGAAACTGACTTGGTGGCACTTAACAATAGTGACAACATATATTATCTGGACTCCTGGTGTGGCACTGTATGATCAGCATTAGACAACAAACCACAGGTCAGCAGTTCAAACCCACCAGCTGCTCCTCAGAAGTCCTGTGTTGTTGTTGTTGTTGTTAAGTGTCATCCAGTCGATTCTGACCCATAGAGACTCTGTATTGTGTGTCTGAGAAACAGCTGGTAGGTTTGAACCGCTGACCTTGTGGTTCACAGCCTAGTGCTTATTTTACAGTGCCACACCAGGACTCCTGGAAACCCTATAAGCATTGCTATGAGTCAGAAGTGACTTGATGGCACTTAACAACAACAACAAAACAGCATATGTTATCTATTCTCCCCCTCCCCCCCACTCTTAGCAACAACAACAACATAGTTAGTCTTATTACTGATCTGACTCCCTGCTCTTTCCTTTGTTGTTTAATGTTAATTCTTCTCATCCAAATTAAGGTTCTCTCTCAGGTAAGCCTGAGAAGGGGGTAAATGTTTTGCTTGGTTTATACTCGAAGTGACTTTGCAGGATAAACACTAGACTACAAACTACAAGGTCAGTGGTTTGCACCCACCAGCTATTCCTTGGGAAGAAGTTGAGGCTTTCTGCTACCGTGAAGATATAGCCTCGAAACTCTATACAGGGTCACTATGAGTCAGAACTAAACTGATAGCACTTAACAACAACAATAACAACAAGAGCATCATTTAGACCAGCCATTAGGGATAACTCAGAGATACTGAAATTAAATCTCCCTTCAACTACACTTACTCCTCATCTCAATTATCTGACATTTGCATTTATGACAGTAGTGAAAAATTAACTATTTTGTGTATTCCTGGTGTACATCTGGTGGTAACGAATGCCAAGGTACAAGGTGAAAGAGTAATGTTGGTTCTGATGGTTAAGGTTATGGATCAACTTGGTTGGGCCATGATTCTCAGTGGCTTGGCAGGTATATAATCTGTCAGTTATGGAGTAGTGATGTAATTTGACAGTTATGTAATGACATAGTCATTCTTTATTTTGTGATCTGATGTGCTCATCCTCTATTCCTTGCATAATGCTTATTCTCACATAACACCCTGGTCCTTAGAACCTGACAGTGTTGCAGAGTAAGGAGTGGGTGTTTATGGAAGTTAAAAAAATTTAGAATGGGAGTGCAAGATGGATATATAAGGTATATTTTTTCTAAGCACAAAAGATTTTGGAGTAAATTTCATGTCACTCTTATTCCCTAGTTTCTGAGAAATATCTTTGTGCTTTTAGATGGAAACACTGTTTTGTGTCATATTTCTACTTAGTAAATAGTTCTACTTACTTACCTCTTGAGATGTTAGGATGCTTCTATATGAGGAGACTTCAAAAAGTACACAGAAAATGGAATTAAAAGTTAATGGAATTTTTCTACAAACTTTTGGAAACCCCCGCATACTTATCATACCAACAAAGACATGACATGTTTTCTTTTCAGTAACCTGTCATAATTCTCATATTATTTTATGACATGAACGAGGATTGCACCTCTGAGCCATTGTTGTTCTCTAGTGCCATTGATTTTGACTCTCAGAGATCCTGTGCACAACAGAATGAAATACTGCCTGGTCCTCTGCCATTCTCACAATACTTGTTATGCTTGAACCCATTGTAGCTGTTGCCACTGTGTCAGTCCATCTTGTTGAGAGTCTTCCTTTTTTTCACTGACCCTCCATTTTTCAAGCATGATGTCCTTCTCCAGGACTTGTCCCTCATGGTAACATGTCTAAAGTATGAGAGACAAAGTCATGCCATCCTCACTTCTAAGAAGCATCCTAGCTGCACTTCTTCCAAGACAAATTTATTTGCTGACAATCCATGGTACTTCCAATATTCTTTGCCAACACTATGCGTTGATTCTTCGATGTTTTTCCTTATTCATTGTCCAACTTTCATATGCATATGAGGCAATTGAAAGTTCTGTGGTTTGGGTCAGGCACACTTTAGTCCTCACACTGACATCTTTGCTCTTGAACACTTTAAAGAGATCCTGTGCAGCAGATTTACTTAATGCAGTACATTATTTGATAATCTTGAATGCTGCTTCCATCAGTGTTGAAAGTGGATTCCAGCAAAATGAAGTCTTTGACAGCTTCAGTCTTTTCTCCATTTATCTCAGTGTTATTTACTGGTCCCATTGTGAGGATTTTGTTTTCTTTGCATTGAGGTTCAGTCAACACTGAAGGCTGTAGTCTTTGACTTTCATCAGTAAGTATTTCAAGTCTTCTTTGCTGTCAGCAAGTAAGGCTGTTGTTATCTGTGTATTGCTGGTTGTTTTTGAATCTTCCTCCAATCATGATGTCACATTCTTCTTTATATAATCTAGTTTCTCTGATTATTTGTGCCCCGTACCGATTGAATAAGTATGGTGAAAGGATACAACCCTGGTGCACACCATTTCTAATTTTAAACCATTTAATCTGTCCTAACGACTGCTTGTTGGTCTGTGTACAGGCTCCTCATCACAATTGGATGTTCAAAAATACCCGTTCTTAGCAGTGTTAACCATAGTTTATCATAATCCACACAGTTGAAAGCTTTTGCATAATCAATAAAGCAGGAATAAACATCTTTCCTGGTACTCTCTGCTTTCAGCTGAGATCCACTTGTTGTTGGTAATGATATTCCTATTTCCACATCCTCTCCTGATTCTGAGTTGAATTTCTGGCACCTCTCTCTCAATGCTCTGCTGTAATCATTTTTGAATTATCTTACGCAAAATTTTACGTGCATATGATATAAATGATTTTTACATTCTGTTGGGTCACCTTTATTTGGAGTGGTCACAAATAAGGGTCTGTTCCAGTTGGTTGACCAGGTCTTCCAAATTTCTTGGGAGGTAAGTGAGCACCTCCAGTGTTGTATCAGTTTGTTGAAAGATTTCAATTGGTATTCAGTCAGTTCCTGGAGCCTTCTTTCTCGCCATTGCCTTCAGTACTGCTTTGCACTTCCTTTTTCAGTATCATCAGTTCTTGATCATATGCTATCTCTTTTGAACATTGACCAATTTTGTTTGCTGTAGTGACTTTGTGTACTCCTTCCATCTAATGTTTCCAGCATCATTCAATATTTTGCCCATTAATTGAGTGCCATTGAGTCAGTTCTGGCTCATAGCGATCCTGTTAGGGGTTCCTTGGCTGTAAATGTTTGCGGGAGCAGAAAGTCTAATTTTACTCCTGAGGAGTGGCTGATAGACTCAAAATACCAACTTTGTGGTTAGTAGTCCAGTGTTTATCCTATATAGTCATTGTGCTTCCTTTTGTCCCCATAAGATCCTTCAGTATCGTAACCCCAGGCTTGAATTTTTTTCTTCAGTTCTTTCAGCTTGAGAAATGTTGAGTGCGCTCTTCATTTTTGGATTCCTAATCCAGGTTTTTGCACCTTTCACTATAATGTTTGACATTGTCTTCTTGAGCTACCCTTTAAAACTTTCTTTTCAGTTCTTTTACGTCATAATTTCTTCCAATTGCCTTAGCTTCTGTACATTCAAGAGCAAGTTTCAGAGTCTCTTCTGACATCTGTTTTTGTCTTTTCTTTTTTTCCCTTGTCTTTTAAAATGACAGGTTAAAATGATGTTGTTGATGTCATCCCACAACTCTTTTATCATTTTCTGTCATTAGTGTCTAATACATCAATTCTTTTCTTGAGATGGTCTCTAAATTCAGGTGGGACATACTCAAGGTCCTATTTTGGCTCTCGTGAAACTGTTTTAATTTTCTTCAGCTTCAACCTGAACTTGCATAAAAGCAATTAATGATCTGTTCCACAGTCTGCCTATGGCCTTGTTTTGGCTGATGATTGTGAGCTTCACTATCAGCTTTTCCCACAGATGTAGTTGATTTGTTCCTGTGTATTCCATCTGGTGAAGTGGATGTGAAAAATAGTATTTGCAATAAATAAATCACTGGTCTTGCAAAATTCTATCCGGTGCTTTCCAGCATCATTTCTGTCACCAGGGCCATAGTTTCCAACTACTGAAAATTCCTATTTGTTTTAAAATTTTCATATCCAATCACTAGTGATTATGAATACATCTTAATTGCATGTTTGATCAATTGTAGTGTGAAGAAGTTGGTAGTATTCTTCAATTCATCATCACTGGCTTTATTAGTTGGTATGTAAATTTGAGTAATAGCAGTATTGACTGGTCTTTCTTGTAAGCATATGCATATAATCCTATCATTAGTTTTCTGATATTTCAGATGGGAACACTGAAGTACTGGCTTTTCTCAGATCTTATAACTTCTTAGTGACATTTAAGTTCTCGATGTTTGTTTCAACCTATTGTTCCAATTTATTACTGATTTGTTATGTTCAGATCACAGATTGTACCTTCCTTACCCTATTTGTTGTTGTTAAGTGCTGTTGAGTTGGTTCTAACTCCTAGCGACCCTGTATAGGGTTTCCGAGGAGCAGTTGGTGAGTTTGAACTGCTGATCCTGTGGTTCAAGCTGACCTTGCAGTCTAGTGCTTGATCCCACAGCACCACCCCAGGACTTGTTGCCCTTATCCTCCCATCCTCATGTCAGGACCTCGTCTTGTATCTTTGTTCTTCAAGGCTTATCTCTTATACTAAGTACTCTCTGATTTTATCCATTGAAATTAATCACATATTAATCACTAGAACAAGTTAGTGTTGGGACCAGGACCCAAATTTTTGTGTTTTTATCTGATTTGCCATTTTTGATTTGCAAGCTATAATTGCTTTTCAGTTTAGTAGAAGGTTATCTATGAGTTTGTCTGTCTAATAGTCACTGTCTATGTGTACTTTTGGATTATTTAAACTATCTAGTTCATCCCTTGGAAAAAGCTGTATCATCGCTATCTGATGAATGAAGAGCAAGCTGTCAGCAAAGTGGATGGTATCCTCTTGAACTATGGCATAGAAAAGGATTCAGACTTGTGTGTGTTGAACCTCATACGGTGAGTTGTTTCTCTCCTGGAAGGGGACAATTTGTGAAGACCTTTGCCACAAGTTTGCATTATGATCATCTTTTGTATGGACTGTTGTGTGTGTGTGTTTTACAGATACACAGCTACCACTAAGTGCTCCCCAAGCGTAAGCCCTGAAAGGGTGTTGTGGAGCCTCAGGGACCATCCCCTTCTTCCTGAGGCAGAAGCATGCGTGCGTCAATACCTGCCTGACTTGTTTGTTGCTGCTGGGGTATGTGAGAGGCTATGGGGAGTTATTGCATATGGTGCCTTCTTTTTTTCATTGAAAGATAATGACTAAATTCAAGTAACTAAGTTCAGCTGAAGGTTACTTTATGTTTTCAGAATCTTAATCTCTGAATGCTTTGAAGCATTAATTTGTTGTAGGTCTCATTAGAGAAATAAAAGGCAATATAATCATAGCGTCTTAGATTTAGAAAGAATTAAAAAAAAAAAAACAAAAAAACCATTTAGTACAATTTGCCATTCTGTTGAAGAATCCTTCCTGAAATATGTCTGAAAGGTGGCCATCTAGCTTCTAAACACTTTGATTAATAAGGATTGCTTTACAACAAAGAAATAGATGCCCTCTTTAAGAAGAAGGCTTATGAACTGTAGTAATGTTCAAAATGATAAAGGTCTATATCCAATATTGACTATTTCTGTGCTAGAAAAATTTTCTTATATATTACTAAATGGAGCATACTATGCCCATAAAAAATCAACATCTTAATGCCAGAGATTTGCTCGTCTTGCTATTTCTCCCCTAAAGATTGCTGGCATCTTTTGTATCTCCCATAGTGCCTTGTATGAAAAGTAGGCACTCATTCAGTTGTTTTGGTATGATTCTTCTCATTATTTGGGAACCTGGGAACTCACACTGACCAGGAAATGGGGGTGGAGGGTGTGGGGAGAGATGGGAGGGAATTAATATTTTTGCAATGTCATTTCTGTGGAAGGTTCTTTGTTAGATATTTTATATATTATTTAATTAACAAACAGAGCTCAAATCTAAAAGTGATGAGAAGAAAGGGTCCTAGGGCAAAAAGTAAAATCCTCATTATTTCTCAACTATTATTTGAGAAGTGTAGACACAGTTTAGATAATCTGTAAATGGTATCAGAACCCAACTTGGCTTTCTTCACTGATTGTCTGATCTGATTTTGATTAGTTGTAACCTGTATCTTGGGACCTTTTCTCCCATCCCTGGTCCACCTCACTTCACAGGGTGTCAACGTGTGGGCTTTGGTAGCGGCTATTGTTCTCCTCTCCAGCAATGTGAATGACATCCAGCAGCTGCTCTTCTGCCTCAGGAGACCGAATTCCACAGTGACCATGCCTGACATCACTGAGACCTTGTACTGTGTAGCTGTGCTTCTCTATGCCATGAGAGAGAAGGGAATAAACATCAGCAATAGGTAAAGCAGTGGAAGAGAATGAGGAGACACTGAGATAGAATGAAAATGTGCCTTACTTGGTAAAAGTCCCAGATCTGTCACTTACCAGTTGTAACATTAAGCAAAATCCATAAAACTCATAATGGCCAGTCTCAGTGTCTTCCTCTGCAAAGTATTGTGAGGCTCAAATTTAAAAAGGTAGTTTCCTGAGTTTATGAGTGCTTTGTGAATAAAAGGTGCTATATTTCCATAATACATCAGTGAGGCAGTTTTTACATTGAAAGCCTTATGTGAGGTGTCCTTACTTAAAACAAGCCTTCTTCTTCCATGGTCACATTTTCCTAGGAAAATGTGTGGATCTGTTTCTTCTGTGTCTTATTTTTGGGGTGGGATATAAGGATTGTGGAAAGGTCTAGCTTACAGAAAGACTACTGTACACAGCATGGTGGGTTATAAATTCAGAGTGACTTTAATGATTTTACTCACCAGAGTGTGAAATAAGCCCAGGTCAGTTTTAAAAGGATATCTGCTTATTATAACTATGTGAACACTTACTACCTGTCAGGTCGTTTTCCAGATACTAGGGGTCTAAGGCCGGTTTTGCTTTCTAGAGAAGCAAAACCAGTGAAATATGCATATATATGTATATGTGTGTGTGTGTGTGTGTGTGTATTGTTGTTGTTGTTAAGTGCCGTGGAGTCGGTTCTGACTCATAGCGACCCTGTACAGGGTTTCCGAGGCTGTAAATCTTTACGGGAGCAGAAAGCCTCATCTTTCTCCCGCAGAACAGCTGGTAGTTTCGAACTGCTGACCATGAGATTAGCAGCCTGATTTGTAATTACTATGCTATCAGAGCTCCTTATATGTATATATATATGTGTGTGTGTGTGGATCCAGGAGAAGCAGAAGTCTCAGAGAGAATTTCCTTTCTTTAGTCAAAAACAGTGCACCCTGGAGTTAAGAGCCCTAAGAAGAAGAATAAGGAACAGTGGTTAAGTGCTTGGCTGCTAACTGAAAGGTTGGTAGTTTAAAGCCACCAGCCACTCCATGGGAGAAAGATGTGGCAGTGTGCATCTATAAAGGTTAAATCCTTGAAAGCTGTATGGGATAGTTCTCCTCTATTCTATAGAAGCACTGTGAGTTGGAATCAATTCAATGGCAGTGGGTGAAGAGGAAGAGTGACTTGTGGCAGGAACCAGGCGAGCTGTAGCTCACTCATCCTTGGTGAAGTACAAGGATGAAACATTTATTCTCATGTGCTTCAGAATATTTGCTGTATTTTTGAGTTATGTTTCAATTCATTAAATATGGATTTGTGATATTGAGCTATGGAGTAAGGAGCTTTTTGAATAATTATTACAAATGATGAATAATGTCTATAAGTACAATTATAAACCTATAAATTATCTGCATGTTTACATCATACATGAGGAATGGGAGGCATGATATGTTGATTTTTGTTGTGCTTATATATTTCTTCCTTCTTTATTCGGAAGATATCCTACTATGACCAGATACTGAAATGTTTATCATAAAAGCTACTTGTTGCATCAAAAAGATTGATACTTGGAGATAACCTCTTTTCATTCTTGTGATGGGGAGCAATGCACTAAAATGTGGGGGATTGGTGATCAAGGAGATAATTGAAATTTCTTATCTGTAGTCCTCTTAATGACTCAGAGCTGTTTTGTCTTGTAGTCCTTGGTAATATCTTCTTGCTCTCTCTCTTTTTTTTGTGTGTGTGTGGAACTTTTCTTTGTGAATTGAGTGAAAGTTTACTGAGCAGACCATCATTTTTACATTGAACAAATCATTCTCTTAGTTTCATCTCAATGATTGCAATCCCCTCTATGTGACAACAGTTGTCCCACTTCCTCCCTTTGGTTCTTATTTCTGTTCTACCCTCCTTTCCAACCCTTCTCAGCTTTGTCCTTAGGTAAATGTTGTCCTTTGATTTTGAATGGCTGACCATTCCATGATGAGCATACCTTATTAGTGTTGTTGTCCCTCCTTTATACCTACTTACTGTTTGGTTGAAAATTGGGTCATGAGGGTGAGTTCCATTACAGACTTGAAGGGTGGTTGAGGGTCATAGTCTCATTTTCCAACAGTCCCTTTCTGACCATCTTTTTTTTTCTTTTTTAAAAATAATTTTGAGTTTTGTTCCTCATTTTCTTCCACACTATCTGGGACTTTCTAATGTGATCCCTTTCAGAGCAGTTGGTTGTGGTAGCTAGGTACCATCTAGTTCTAGTTTCAGAGTCATGGTGACTGACTAATGTTCACATGCTCCATTGGTCCATGGGGATTAGTAGATTCTAAGCACATTCAGTTTTAGTCACTCTTTTTACTTCTGCACGTGGAAAGACCAATAGTTGCTCTTAGATGGTCGCTCATGAGCTTTTAAGTTCCTAGTCATTACTCACTAATGTAGGATATGGAACATTGTCTTTGTGGACTATGGTATGCCAGTTGATCATGGTGTCCCACAAGACTATGGTCCTAATCCCCCAGGCTCAATAACTCATTGCTTCAAGGTGTTTGGTAATACCTAAGAATGTAATGTCAAAAAGTTTGCATCATTTTGTTCCTTGTATAGTCTACAACATTCTTAGGTATGTTTACACCAAAGGTAAATAAATACCCAGGTACAAATATCCTCTGTCAAGCACTTATATATTTGTGGTTATACTCCCACTTTCCCTGTCATACCCGTTCTGCTTGTGTATCTGTCCATGTAGCTACCTGCTACCCACTAATGTTTCAGGGTTGTTTATATAACAGTATGTATCTCTATCCCCTTTAGCCCTTGTATTCCTCCTTGTGTCTTCACCTGTCTTCATCATTCTTCTGCCAACCTCTCTCATTGTATATTGCCTTCCCTGTTACCTGAGTTAATACATGTTTACCCTCTAGTCAGTGAATTTGGTAATAATATCTTATCAGTATATGGCCTTTCCTTTGGGAACTTAAAGGTCAAATGTCATTCATGCTTCCAATCAGTATGACTTCACAAGAAGCAGAGAGACTAAGGCCGAGAAAGATAGATGATGACATTAAGTTTGTGTTGAACAAGAATCTCATTGCTAGGAGCAGAATTTACAAGGTCACAGTTAGTGTTCTTGCTCCCCAGAAAGCATTTCCTGATCTCTTTCTCCTTTTGTAATTCTCTATTGAAACAAGTGTCTTTTTCAGAATTGTGTGCCTAGAGAGCTTTTGTCAGCTGCTGATACACTAAATTTTTATGCAGATAATCCATGCTTTATGGTTTTAGCATACTGTGCAACTCTCTTGCTCATTAGTTTTCTATGCATGCTGTTTGCTATGTGCATGTACTGGTTATATTGCCATAAAATTGGTGGTAGGTATTTCCTTTTTTGAAAAATTGAATAGTTTAAAAGTTTCTCAGAAAAATTAAGATACAGACCTTGAATTTGAACGTTACTAAATCTACTTTTTTTTTTTTTTCCTGTTAGGATTCACTACAACATTTTTTATTGCCTGTATCTTCAGGAGAATTCCTGTACTCAGATCACAAAAGTTAAAGAGGCACCATCTGTTTGTCCAGCGTATGTATAGATCTACATGTGTGTGTGTCTCTGTGTATGTATTTTTAATTTTTTTGGTCTTCCATACTTGGCTCTGTCCCATACTTACAGAAAGTAGGTATTTTGTTTTGTTTTGAAGTATAATGTATATAACATAGAATTCAAACGTTTAAAATATACAACTCAGTGACTTTTAGTAAATTTACAAAGTATACCACCCTCACCATAATTTAGTTTTTAGAACATTTTTATCACCCAGGAGGTGATTAAAAAAGCAGGCCTTTTTGTTTTGTTTTTATTCATCCAATTTATCTTTGTTTTTTGTGACAGTCCATTACTTGGTCTTTTCAGTTATTTTCTTGTTTTCTCATTTCTTTTCCAAAATGATTATAGCAAAAAACCCACCATCCAACTTACAAATGAACAACAACTGATTCTGAATCATAAGATGGAACCTCTCCAGGTGGTGAAAATTATGGCATTTGCAGGTAAGGGAACTCACTATTCCTAGAGTAGTTAGAATCAGGATGTGGTTTTCGGCCTTTTACTACCGTACCCTCCTTCCCTTATACTTCCCATTGTGTCTTTACCTTGATCTTTATCAAGCAAACTCAGTCAAAGAAGCTGAAAAGCAGTTAGTATTGGTTCCTTCCTATCTAGACCAAAGAAGAGTGAAGAAAATGAAAAACACATGGAAACAATTAATTTAGTGGACTCATGAGCCATGTGAACATCAATCTCCACAACCCTGAAACCAGAAGAACTAGATGGTGCCCAGTTACCACTACCAACTGCTCTGAAAGAGACCTCATTAGAAGGTCCTGATAGGTTGGGAGAAAGATGTGCAAGAAAACTCAAACTCATAAGAAAGGCCAGGCTTTCTGGTCTGATAGAGACTGGTGGAATCCCTGAGACTATGTCCCTTAGTCACACTTCAGATGTGGACTGGAACTCACCCCTGAAGCTCAATTTTCAGACAAACAATATACAGGTCTATAATGCAAAGTATGAGTATTCTGGAACACTTAATTGTGCTCACGAGGAACCTGTACATAGACCAAGAGGCAGTTGTTCAAACAAAACAAGGGAACACCGAATGGTTTAAAATCAGGAAAGGTGTGTTCCAGGGTTGTATTCTTTCACCATACTTTTTCAACCTGTATGCTGAACAAATAATCCAAGAAACTGGATTATATGAATAAAAATGTGACATCAGGATTGAAGGAAGACTCATTAACAACCTGTGATATACAGATGATACAACCTTGCTTGCTGAAAGCCAAGAAGACTTAAAATACTCATTGATGAAGATAAAAGACCACAGCCTTTGGTATGGGTTGCACATCAAGGTAAACAAAACAAAATTCCTCACCACCTGGCCAATAAATAACATCCATATAAATGGAGAAAAGATTGAACTTGTCACTGACTTCATTTTGCTTGGATCAACCATCACCACTCATGGAAGTAGCAACGAGGAAATCAAATGATGTAATGCATTGGGAAAATATGCTGCACAAGACCTCCTTAAAGTGTTGAAGAGCAAAGATGTCAGTTTGAGGACTAAGGTACACCTGACGCAAGCCATGGTATTTTCAATAACTTCATATGCATGCAAAAGTTGGATAGTGAATAAAGAAGACTGTAGAAAATTTGATGCATTTGAGTTATGGTGTTGGAGGAGAATATTGAAACTGCCATGGGCTGCTAAAAGAATAAATAGATCTGTGGTGGAAAAAATACAGCCAGAGTGCTCCTTGGAAGCCCGGGTGGCCAGACTTTGTCTTTCATACTTTGGACATGTTGTGAGGAGGCTACCAGTCACTGGAGAAGGATATCGTGTTTGGTAGAATGGAGGGTCTGAGAAAAAGGGGAAGACCCTCAACGAGATGGATTGGCACAGTGGCAGCATTAATGGGCTCAAATGTAGCAACAATTATAAGGTTGGCCCAGGATCGGGCAGTGTTTCGTTCTGTTGTGCATAGGGTCGCTATGAGTTGGTACCGACTCGATGATACCTAACAACAACAATAAGGGAAATAACACTAAAGAGGTATGTGAACTTAAGAATAATCAACCATTTTAAATGAAAAGGGCAGCATTTACCAACAACAAAGTTCAGGATTAGAAAAGAAGGAGCAATAGAAATAGGAAAGACAGGGAGGAAGTGTATTAATTGATACTATGTCATAGGGATTGTAATAAATCAGATGAAGCAAATGTATATGAATTCTTTAATGGAAAGCTGATTTGCTCTGTAAACCTTCACTCAATTCATAATAAAAACTAAAAAAAAAAAGCAGTTGATTAATGAGTTAACGTGTGTTCACATTGGAATTTCTTTTGAAAGAAATGTTGTTTTTACTAAGTGTTGTTGAGTCAGTTCTGACTCCTAGAGACCTTGTATAGAGTTTCCAAGGAGTGGCTGGTCGGTTTGAACCCCTAACCTTGTGGTTAACAGTCCAGTGCTTAGCATACAGCACCAGACTGGGACTATTTGAAACAAATAGTTCATATGAATTTAGTTTGTTAGATAGTAGGGTGGACAAGAATTCTCTCCTTTTATTTGCATCTTCCTTAGAAGCATAAATGACTCCTAGGCCAACGATAGTTACCATTTGTTAATGTTTTTGGTTTTGTTGTTAAGTGCCGTTGAGTCATTTCCGACTCATAGTGACCCTGTATACGGTTTCTGGGGAGCAACTGGTGGCCTTGAACTGCTGACCTTATGGTTCAAACTGACCTTGCAGTCCAGCATATTAACCCACAGCGCCACACCAGGATTCCACCATTTGTTACTATTTCCTGCTTAATGTTATAATTCATGTTGATACTTTGATTATTATCTTTATCTCTACAAACCCACCCAGGTAAGTATCACATACTGCTGATGAGGAAACTAAAGTGGCTTGCCCTGCATTACTCAAGATCCCAGTCCTGGCTGATTTGCTTAGAGTTTACTGCTCTTTTCACGACATTGTTTTGATCAGTACTGAAACATTTGTTATTGTCTTTGTCTCACACAAGCAGTGAGAAGCATGGATAAGACCTGATTAAAAAGTCCTTTGGAGCATTTTTTCCTAATCAGAGGGTCATATCTTTTCTTTTTGGTTTCCCCAGGCACTGGTAAGACCTCTACTTTGGTCAAATATGCTGAGAAGTGGTCTGAGAGCAGGTTTCTGTACGTGACATTCAATAAGAGCATCGCAAAGCAGGCTGAGCTAGTCTTCCCCAGCAATGTCATCTGTAAGACCTTTCATTCTATGGCCTTTGGACACATCGGGCGGAAGTGAGTATTGCTGTTGTGTCATCATTGTTATTTCTTACTGATGTTTGTCACAATGTGATCATTATGTTTATATATGAACTGTACTCCACAGTGACCAAGAAACTTGAATGCTGGTAGCTCCATGTATAGGCAGAATATAAGAAGACAGATAGTGCTTGGTACTTTCACCCAGTAAAAATATATTATTTACAAATCACAGTAACTTTTAGAGGTGGACATTCTCCTTTCTCTGTAATGAAGCATAGAAAGTCTTGTCTCAAGTTCAGAGTATCACAAATCCTGATTAGTTTTAACTTCTTAGAAGGATAGGGAAGGGGAGAATATTTTGATGAGGCACAATCAATTTAGATTTCCTGGGACCTTCCGAACCACTATTACCTTGGACTTGAAGTTTCAAGGAACTTCATTGCACACCTGGAACCTCTCAGAATCTTGACTGTACCTGGAAATAGTAGTAATGTCTGTCTTGAGTGAATATGTGAATTCCTGAGAGCCTACTGAAAACCATTTCAAACTATAATTGGACCTTGCAGACATTCTTTGGTTTTTTTCCCCCTCTCGCCTGTATGTGACACATCGAACATCTGTATTGTGTAATCAGAGAGAATGGGACATGAGTTGGGGGAGACACTATATGCAGCAATACCAGGAAAGCCAGATATTGTTAATTTGGGATATGTATTACAGGTACCAATCAAAGAAGAAATTGAATGTCTTCAAATTAACACCCTTCATGGTCAATTCTGTCCTTGCTGAAGGGAAAGGCGGATTCATAAGGGCCAAGCTAGTATGCAAGACTTTAGAAAACTTCTTTGCCTCTGCTGATGAAGAACTGACTATTGATCATGTGCCTATTTGGTGTAAGAACAACCAAGGCCAGAGAGTCATGGTTGAACAGAGTGAAAAACTGGTGAGTATCTAAAATAACATTAGGGATATGGGGATAAACTAGAAGAGTTGGCATGGTTTTATTTGTAGGAAGTTAAAGATGTCGACCCAGAGAGATAAGTGAATCAATCATACAGTGTTTTTTGCTGCTAACAACTCTCATAGACATCACAGTCCTCATACCTAAATGTCTTCTTCTTTGCCAGATGATACACATAGACTTACTTGTCCAAGGTTATAAGAGCTTGTCATTTTACCTACTAGACCTAGAACGTGAGCTTATCTAAAGATTGGAAATGTCTTTTAAAATTTTTTAAAGTTATTTGTATTACGTAGATTGTGCTAGTGGCACAATCACTGGTCATTCTTTTTGTGAATTAACTGGCATTCGCAATCTATAAAAATAATCTAACCTTTTCTGGTGTATCAAACAATATGCTCTCTGAACAGTATCTTGTCACTGGAATTGTTCCTGCCCTATCTCTGCACTTGAGAACCAGAGACTCAGCAGTCTTAAAAACCCTGTTGTAGGCCCATTAACGAATGATGTGAGGAACAACAGTTCACAGTACTGTGATGATGCCTCTGAGTTGGTCTCTGTGAAGAAATGAGCATGTAGTTTCAAGGTAGTGTATCACTTGCTTTCTAGAATGGTGTCCTTGAAGCGAGCCGACTTTGGGACAACATGCAGAAGCTGGGGGAATGTAAAGAAGATGCTTACCAAATGACACATGATGGTATGGGAGTTTCCAAATATTGGCATCCGTTAAATATAACCACATACTTCTGAGTTACAATTCTTGATACTCCTTTCTTTTAGGCTATTTGAAACTCTGGCAGCTGAGCAAGCCTTTGCTTGCCTCTTTTGACGCCATCTTTGTGGATGAGGCCCAGGACTGTACCCCAGGTGATAAACTATTCAGGACATCAGTAGTCTCAATACATAGAAACAACATCATGATTATGTAAGAGGACATATAAGTGAAATAAGTTGATTATTCTTATTTTTGATAAAGAAGAGGAGCAAATGATACTTTGTTATTCAGAAACGCTTTTTATTTGAATTTGAATTTCAACAGCTGTCCCCCTTTCCCTCCCAAGCATATTTATTTTCCTCCAAATGTTTTGCCTAGGTTATTCTTACAATGTTGACTAAGTATAGGTCATCAGATTATAAGGACCAGTAGCCTAGACTCATATTTGAATGGAGTAAAGGTGATCAGTTTGCAGTGAAGAATTGCATTGTATGTTTCTCATGTGCCTGTTAGAATGTAGACTATATCATGAGTGAATTTCTGGGTCATTTTGGGGTTTTATGTTATGATACTATGTTGTTGTTGCCGCTAAGTGCCATTGAGTCAGTTCTGATTCACAGTGACCCTGTATAAGGTTTCCAAGGCTGTAAATCTTTGGAGTAGCAGAAAGTCTTACTTTTCTCCCGATAATACTCAAGCAAGGTGACAATTGGTCTCATTTTATAAATGCCTAAAGTGGTTTCTTATACACAATCATTTTTCTAGGACTAAAGATAATCTGCATTCCTAGAACCAGAAACTTTCTTTTGTACCATAAGATTATTTCTTTTGATTGAGCACGTCTGTTTTGTAGGAAAAGACAGTTCTGCTCCTCAGTGTACCTTGTCTTAGCTTTGTAAAAGCATTTTCATCCTTATCTTTCTTAAATCTGGTTTATTTTAAATTTTTATTTTTTTGCTGCGCATGCTGGAGTTCTTTCAGGTCTCTTATTTTCCCTCTTGTTTGGTTGCAGCTATCATGAATATTGTTCTGTCGCAGCCATGTGGGAAAATCTTTGTAGGGGACCCACATCAACAGATCTATACGTTCCGTGGTGCAGTCAATGCGCTGTTCACAGTCCCACACACTCACGTCTTCTATCTCACCCAGGTAAGAACTTTCTCTGTTTCTCAGTCCCCATAAGCACATAAGCAAACATTTTATTTCCTTAGCCTAGTTCTTCAGTGTGTGACATGTGCCTAGCACCAAGTGAAGCCTTGAGCTAGACTGAAAGTATATAGCAAATCCTTGCTTCTTAGCAGCGGTTCTCAAATGTGGTTGTCAGAGGGCTGCTTTCATTACCATGATTTGCCTTTTTCACCACGCTGACATTTGCACTGATGGTGAAAGGCGATAGTGGGCGAAACTGCTGGTTCCATAGCAACAATCAAGGCTTAGTCACCAAACTGCTGTTGTCTTCTTTAATGCAGCATACTCAGAAAAAGCAATTCACTTAAGAATGCTATTGATGATTAAGTTTAGTAACTCTTGACCCTTGAGTATGCCTCTGCTATTCTGTGTGATGATATGCAAAGTACACCCTAAGTACTTCTGCTGCATACTGAAGTATGATGGTTGTCTGAGGAAAAGCACCTTTGTGATTGTGAGCTGAACTGGCTATTTTTTTCCTGTAACATCATTTTTACTTGAAACAACAGCTGACAGACCACCTCTGGTTGTTAAGACTTGGATGACATTTTCTCAGAAATGAAATGTGACTTCAAAGAAAACAACTGACATTGTATGTTGCCAAAGATCAAATTCTTGCTTTCAAGTAAAAATGTAAATTTTAGAAAACTTGTATTGGCCACCATGAGCATGACAACTTCCCATACAGAATTTTATAATGAGATTATTGAGGATATTAACATATGCAAGTTTGTTTCTTTTATGTCAAGTTATGAAATGTGTCAGCATTTAGAAGAATTGTGCAAGTCATTGATCTAATATTTTCCAAATGAGTGTTATATAATGTTACAGAATTATGCATGGGTAAAAGATCTTTTTAAGGAACAGATAGACCAGTGATGGTAACACAACAGAGTACAGAAAGCTCACTGATGTGCTTTCTGATTTCATGTTGTTAAGTTTTGGTATACTATCGAAGAATAATATTCTTGATTATCTGAATAGGCCATTAAACAGTCCCCTTTTTTTAAGCTACATGTCTGTGTGAAGCTGAGCTTTCATTATATATTTCAAACCAAACAAATATCATAACAGAATGAGTGCAGATATAAATATGAGACTATAGCTGTCTTCTATTAAGCTAAGCATGAAGGAAATTTATAAAAATGTAAAATAGTGGTTTTCTCCTTGCTAAATTAAAAAATATATGTAGTTATATTTCAAAAGTTGTTATTTATATTCTCATGCTATATGGTCATGGTTTTTAAATGAATTAAATATTTTTAAATTTTCTCTTTAAAATTTCAGTGATAATTTAAAGATATTTTGAAGTATTTAAAAAATATTTTTTAGTGCCTAATGTGATAAATATTGATAGATACAACTCACATAAATGAAAGTCCCTTGGAGACCTTAGTAATTTAAAAAGTGCAACTCAGTAGTTGTTGTTAAAGTGCCATTCAATAGGTTCCAACTCACAGTGACCTTGTATAGGATTTCCGAGGAGCAGCTGGTGGGTCTGAACTGCTGACCTGTGGTTTGCAGTCCAGTGCTGATCCCAGTTTCACACCAAGAGTCCACTTAGTAATTAGTACTTAAAATATTTTTAAAGTCATTTTTAAAAACTCCAAGAAGTTTGAGAACTGTTGCTTTTAAGAAACTCACTACTAGTTAGATGATATGAGATATATCACTTTTGAAAATATGTAATCTAAGCCATGAAAACATTATGCTAAGTAAAATTAAATCAGTCATAAAAGGACAAATGTATGATCCACTTATATGAAATATCTACAACAGTCAGGTGTTTAGAGACCAAAGCTTATTAGTGGTTACCAGAAGTGGGAGTGATGGTAGGGGAGAGGAGGACCCATTGCTTAGGGAATATTGCAATTTGTTAATTTAAGGGTGATGGGAAAGCTTGGAAGCAGTTAATAATGGTGGTACTTGAACAATATGGTGCACATAATTTGTATTTCTGAATTGTACGTGTAAAAACTGTTGAAATGGAAAGTATTTTGTTACATGCATGTTCATATTTACTTTGTTGTTGTCAAGTGCCATTGAGTTGGTTCCGACACATATCTACTATGTATAGGGTTTCTGAGGAGCTGGTGAGTTTGAACAGCCGACCTTATGGTTCAAATTGAACCTTGTGATCCATTGCCTAACCTATAGTGCCACACCACTACTCCTTATATTTACTTGAGTAGGTTTTTATTTCCCCTTTTTAAAAAGTGTTTTCAGGTGCCATTCCATCAGTTCTGACTCAGTGACACTGTGCACAACAGAACGAAACACTGCCTGGTCCTGTTACATCCATCCTCACAACTATTGTTATGTGTGAGGCCATCGTTGCTGCCACTGTGACCATCCATCTCATTGTGGGTCTTCTTTTTCACTGTCCCTCTGTTTAACCAAGTGTGATATTCTCTAGGGATTGATCTCTAGTGATAAATAATGATAAAGACATAGACTTTATTTTTAGAAAAATTTTATACTTGAGAATATAGTATAGCATTTCCTTGTTTCTTCCACCTATTTCCCCCTATTATTATGTCTTATATTAGTCTGATACATATGCCGTGATTAATGAACCAGTTTTGGAGTCTTGAGTGTGTCTATTTTATTATGGCACTGTAGGATAAGCACTGGACTGATAATTGCAGGGTCGGTGGTTCAGACCCACCAGATATGCCTTGGAAACCCTTTACATGGTTGTCATGAATCGGAACGGACTCAACTTACTTAACAACAGCAACATTGATACATTATTAACAAAGCTGCTTTATTCAGATGTCTTCAGTTTTTGACTATTGTCTGTTTTTTTTTTTTAATTATTTTTAAGTTTTTATTGTGAATTGAGTGATAGTTTACATGGGAGAACACTGATTTTACATGATTGTTTCATTGCAATGATTACAATCTCCTCCGTGCATCATCATTCAACAGTATTTGTTTCTATTCCCTCTGGTTTTTGTTTTTTATTTGTCAGGGGATGCACATAAAAACACTCAGGAATATATAATCATTTAAACAACCAACGGGCACATTCTGCAAGCCTGACTCCTGGCTTCCAGCACCCAGTCCCTCTCTTTTTCTGAGTCCAGAGTCCTCAGCTTCTCCCTCTCTCCATGTCCTCATCTCTGCCTCCATCTCTGGTGTCGTTGCTTCTCTGGATAGGGTCCCACATTCTCCTTGTGCTATTCTCCCTTGATGGTCCTAGGGCCCTCTATTTCTGGACTGTAAGATTAACTACTCCCTTCTTTTTGTTACAAAACTTCTGCCTTTACAGATGTGACAGTCGCAATTAGTCATGATAACAGTTACTCACTATTGAATTATAAGAATCTTATCCCTATCTCTTTTCACGAGACCCATCTAGACAAGATGAAAACCATTCAGTGGGGACTCTCTCTTACCCTGCACACTCTTAAACTATACGCTCTCTTGAAAACTTGTAGGCCAGTCACTTCGTGCCTTTATCATCCTCTCATTTTAGGTAGCCAATTCTAAGTTGCCCGATCCTATCTACCCTGTATACAGAGGGGATAGGATTGATCCTTGATATGAAGACTCCTTCCCTCTCAGTTGGTATTTTGAGCTACTATATCCATAAGTATAGGTCAAATTAATCAAACTGTAGCAATTTACACTTGTTTCCTTTATCAAAAAAAAAATATATATATTTTTAATCTTCCTCTAGTCGAGTTCTGATCATCAGGCCATCAAGGCTAGGTCGAATGGGTACGATCTGCAAGTTTGGGTGTTCTTGTGCCTTTCCCCTCACTTCACATCAGCTGGATGCTTCACTCTCAGCTCTAGCCCTCTGTGGCTATGTCCTTGTCCGTGGGCTCAGGTGTCCCTAGGTCTTACCACACATGACCAACCAGCCCTTCCTCTTCTCTCTCTCATCTCCCGATCAATGGGAGACTATGGAATGTGGTTGAGCTCAGCCCATTTCTTCATTGCTGCCTTTCCCCCTCTTCCACTCACCAATAGACCAGTGTTGTCGCCAGCAAGCCTACATGCCTGCTCATGTGTTCCCTTTGAGTTTCAGTCTTAGAGTGGGGTTTATCCTGAAAGAACTTGAGTGCTTGCCTTGAAGGCTCCCCGGCGAACAACTCTCTTGTTCTTGTAGTTTGGATATTGTCTTTTGCTCTCCCAGGCTCCCATTTATGATACCAATTTCCATTTAGTTTTCAGGTGTCCTTAGGCTCTTCTTGATTGTGGCATTTTCTCAGGTTTTATTTTTGCATGTTATTGATGACCCTGACAGTTTTAAGGAGTACTGGTCAAGTGTTGCATAGTTGCTTGTCTATTGGAACTTAATCTGATTTTTTTATCATGACTAAATTTTAGTTATGGAAGACCACAGAGGTAAATTGCCATTTACATCACATGATATCAAGAAGACAACACATTATGATTGTTGCAGTTGACCTTCATCATATGGCTGAAATAGTGCTTATTAGGTTTCTCCATTGTAGTTACTTTTCCCCTTTGTGTACTCTGCTCATTGGAAAGAAGTCACTGCACTAAGCCCATACTTAAGAAATGAGAATTTGTGGCCTCTCTGAGTGAGGGTAGAGTTGCTCCATGAATTACTTGAAATTCTTTGGCAAGAAAGACTCGTCTCTGCTCTCCATTTATTTATTTATTTGATCATTTAATATCAGATGAACTCAATATTTATTTGTACTTGAGGTTATGGTCTAATCAAGATAGTTTTTAAGCAATGAGGTACAATTTTTTTGAAAGCCTAGTTTTCCTTTGACTTTGGTGACTATCATCAAAGCATGTAATAATTTATTACCTTAGCTTTGATTACATGGAAGAAATAATAAATACCTTGAGTTTGAGGAAGAGCAGTATCTTTCTAACAAGGAAGTAGGGTCTGGGGCTGGATTTTGAAGGATAGACAGTGGCTTTGGTAAGTGAAGAGAGCTTGTAGCCTAGTGGAACACGCTGTGACTCAAGGCAGGAAGGCTTAGGAAATAGTAATCATACTGTGGCTGCTTTGTAAGGTGGTGGTGGTGTGCTGTGGAGTTGGTTCTGACTCAGGGTTTCCGAGGCTGTAAATCTTTATGGGAACAGAAAGCCTCATCTTTCTCCCGTGGAGCAGCTGGAAGTTTTGAACTGCTGACCTTGAAGTTAGCAGCCCAACTTGTAACCACTATGCTACCAGAGGTCCTTTTTTGTAGGATGGTGATGCTTATGTGCCGTGGAGTTGGTTCCGACTCATAGTGAGCCCTGTACAGGGTTTCTGAGGCTGTAAATCTTTATGGGAGCAGAAAGCGTTATCTTTCTTCCGTGGAGCAGCTGGTAGTTTTGAACTGCTGACCTTGTGGTTCGCAGCCCGATTCGTAACCACTACGCTACCAGAGCTCCTAGTTTGCTTAAAAGAAAAATCTACTGTTGGTGTTAAGGAATGATAGGAAATAGAGGATATCCAGATTGTGAGGAATCTTTAAAGTGAGCACATTCTTTTTGTGTGTGTATTGTTCTTTTTCCTAATGTAGCTAGGGAGTCTGTTATTAAAAGTGGAAATAATTAATCTGGTAGGTATAGAGAATCAAGTGAGAGAGAGAGAGAGAGAGAGAGTTGTTGTTAAGTACCGTCGATTCCGTTCTGACTCATAGTGACCCTGTATAGGGTTTCTGAGGCTGTGGGAGCAAAAAGCGCCGTCTCTCATGGGCTTGAAACGCTGACATTGTATTGAGCTGTCTAATATTTATCCAACAGACGGAGTAGACAGAAAGTAGAAACCAAGTCAGTTCACAATGAAGTTTGAGCTTCTGAACTAAACTGATACAGGTGATGAGAAAAAGATGGTTATAAACATTATGGTGGAGTCCTGGAGTAGTGTTGTAGAAAAAGCATTGTACCACAAGGTTAGCATTTCACACCTACCAGCTGCTCCTTTGAAACTCTATACATTATTCCCTGATCCTCCCCTGCATTGACTCATGTTTTTTTCCACCAGCCTAGAAGTCCTTTTCACCTATCAGTTGTTTTCTCCCCTTCAAAAGCTAGCCCCAGATCCGACTTCCTTGATCACTCATGCTAGAACCCACTCCATAGCACTTAGCAGCAACAACAACAACAAACATCATAATGGTTGGAGTGCCAAGATTTGGATTTGGTGCAAGGGATAATGAAAAGTAATTCTGAAGTTTCATAATCCTATTGCTGTTGAATCAGTTCCACTCTCAGTGACTCTATGTTGTTGTTGTTAAATGCCATTGAGTCTTCCAACCCATAGCAACCCCATATAGGATTTCCAAGGAGCAGCTGGTGAGCTTGAACCGCTGACCTTGCAGTTCAGATGACTTTGCAGTCTGGCGCATTAACCCACAGTGCCACACCAAGACTCCCAGTGACTATTTGTTGTTGTTGTTAAGTGCCATCAAATCAATTCTGACCCATAGTGACCCTGTTTAGGGTTTCCGAGGAGCGGCTGGTGAGCTTGAACCACTGAACTTGCGGTTCAAATGGCTTTACAGTCTGGCGCATTAACCCACAGCACCACACTAGGACTCTCACCATGACTATAGAACAGGGTAAAATTGCCCCAAAGGGTTGTCAATGCTGTTATCTTTATGGAAGCAAATTGCTACTGTTTTTCTCTCTCAGAGAGAGAGCTGGTAGGTTTAAGCCACACCTACCTATTGTTTAGCAGTCAGAGCTTTAACCAACATGTTACAGGGTCTCCTAGAGGTTTCACAATAGAAAATACTATTTTTAACAGTTGGAAATAAGACCAGTGATTCTTTGATTACCAAGTTCCTATTTAGGCACAAGTGGTTTTACAGGTGGGAATTTCCAAATCCCCTTTTCTTGTATAGTGAATCAGGAATAAATAGTTGGGTTTGGCAGCATCAGGACTTGGCAGTGATAGAAATGTGCTAGTAGTATACATGAGGAACGGGTTGCTAACTCCTTTTATTTTGTTGTTTTCCTATAGAGCTTTAGATTTGGTGTGGAAATCGCTTATGTGGGAGCTACTATCTTGGATGTCTGCAAGCGAGTAAGGAAAAAGACTTTGGTCGGAGGGAACAATGAGAGTAAGGTTTTCAGTTACTCTGCTTTTATTTGTTTAAAAAAAAATTAGTTTTCCTCTCTGTTTTGATTTACCACAGAGTTTGTGCTCTCTCCCAAAAGGTGGCATTCGAGGTGATTCAAAAGGACAGGTGGCCCTGTTGTGCCGGACAAATGCCAATGTGTTTGATGAGGCTGTGCGAGTGACTGATGGAGAAGTACCTTCAAAAATCCATTTGATTGGGGTAAGAGTACATTTCTGTTGACTGCTTCAGGCACAGTCACTTTGCAGATGAACGTATCCAATCAAAACGTTCAGCTTAATTAGGATTATTGTATAAGAAAACGTGAGGTTTTGACCGTTTTCTGCTGGCCATTCGAATTATGCTCTGAAGTCAGACCAGTAACAAGAGAGAATCGGATCTCCCACTCTGGAAAAAAGTGAATGTCCTATCTACCTTTCATTATATGAAGGAGGCTACTGGCTGGCTGTTGGGTTTTCACCAGAAATTTTTCTGGTTGTGTGTTGTTCATTGTTCTAAGAACAACTGAGGTAACAACATGCTGGGAAGTTCTAATGTCCTCTAGTGCATTGAGTTTGAACACCTGGGTTCTAGCTCTGGTTCTGTCACTAACTTAGTGTGGCTTGGAGCAAGTCACAACTTCTATGTGCCTCATTCTCTCCTTCTCTAAGACAAAAAGAATGCCTTTTTCTTTACCTGTTTCACGGGGAAGTTAGAGGATTAACTGACATGTGTAGATGGCATTTTTAACTTTTTGGCTAGCATATATTCATTCATTTATTAACGAAAAAATATTTATAAGGGCTTATTGTGTGCTAGGCACTCAATAGTAATAAGTAACTCAATTGAAAGATGTAATTTTCCTTTTTTTATTTATAATGATTTTATAGCCATATTATAGAAATTTTAGAAATTATAAATAAAACGAATCACCCATGATCTCAGTATTTTGTATAATAATTTTCATTTTTCCTACTATATTTTGTCTTTGTCCTTATAGATGTATATTTTTATATAATTGCAATGATAGTATCCATAAAAACTATGTTGTATTTCACTCAGCACATATTTTCCTTCATATTGCTAATGTAATGACTTTATGATATTTCATCCAGTGAATATAGCATAATTTAGCTTTCCAAATAGTACTTTTGGAATAGCATCCATGTTGGGCATAATGAACAGTAAGTTGTTCTCTTCCCCTCTCACATACCCATTTTATCGCCTGTTGTATGTAATGTTGCTCTTGATTACATCTGGTCTCCAATGCTAATATGTTATACTGTCTTATTTTGGTCTCTGTTTTCTATTGATGTTTTATGTGTCGCTTCTCAAAGAGATTATAAAGCCCTGTATGGGGAGCCCTCATCTCTTCCTTGTGTGTTAGTGCCTGGTTTTGTCTAGAGTTAGTGCACACAGCTCTCAGCAAACACTTCTTAGGTGTTGTTGTTGTTAAGTATCGTCAAGTCGGTTCCAACCCCTAGCGACCTTGTATAGGGTTTCCGAGGAACGGCTAGTCAGCTAGAACCGCTGACCTTGTAGTTCAATGACTTTGCAGTCCAGCGCATTAAGCCACAGCATCACACAAGGACTCCCACTTCCTAGATGGGACTTGGCTAAAGCATGAACCTATCAGGATCTTACCTTTTAAAATGTAGGATAATCTGGATCTATAGATAGTCTGTAGTTCTTCCTTCAAAAGAAGCAACGGTAAGTATTCATACTCAGTACTTCGTATTCAGATACCATTTGTATTTTTCATTTCAATCTTTGTATGTTTCTGGAAGATAGATTTAAACTCCCCCTGTATTAGTGAGAAAACAGAGTGCAGCTAGTTTTAAAGATACATAGAAAGAGTGTGAGGGAACAGCCAAAACATAGACGCTGATAATGCTGAATTCCAGCTGCCAAGTAGCCTCGTTTTTTGTGCTCAATGGAGTGTCCTGTTTTGGGTGTGGTTTGAGATCTGTTTCCAAGAAATTGTCTCATTTCAAATTCAAAACAAAAACAAGCAAGAAAAGAAAAACAAAACAAAAATTAAAAATAGCAACGAAACAAAAATGAAAACAAACAAACCCAACAACAACAAAAAAACAAAAATCCCACCAAAAAACTTTTTCAGGGGATTAAATCATTTGGATTGGACAGAATCATTGATATTTGGATCCTTCTTCAGCCAGAGGAAGAACGGAGGAAACGTGAGTACCCTGCTGGCCTTGGTGCAGTGGAAGGAAGCACTTGAGTGACAAGGGATGGGCAAAGAGTGGGCTGTTCTCAGTCAGTGTTCTTACTTTCCTTCTGGAGCAGGGTAGAGCTAGTGGTGCTCGTTTCCCATGAAGAGTGAGATGCCTGAGGCCTCCCCTTTTCAGAGGTCCTGACAGCTCTTTGTGGGCCCTTGTCTCAGAAGTCTTAAGTTTCTTCCTAACATTGGTCCCTTCTGCTGTCTTCCATACCATCTTTCTGTCTGCCTTGGCCCCAAATGAGAATCTCTGACATTTTTCTATAGCGCTTTTCTTTTCCTGGTTGTAGCGCTATTTCACATCCCTGTGAAGGAGGTAAGGAGCTCATGGGTAGGGTTCTTTATCCTCATTTTGGAGATGGAGAGGCTAAAGCACAGGTTATTTCACTGACTTGCCCAGGAACACACAGCAAGTTAGTGAATTAGTCAGGACTAGAACCTGGATTTCCCAACTTGAAAGCCATTGATCTACTATGTTGTTGGTTATAAATGTGTAGCTGTTGCCACTGTACTTTAGTGCAACTTATATCAAGTTAACCTGTATATGTATTCTCTGTAGAACACCTCATTATTAAAGACAAATTTATTAGAAGATGGGTGCACAAAGAAGGCTTTAGTGGCTTGAAGAGGTATGTGACTGCTGCTGAGGATAAAGAGCTGGAAGCAAAGATTGCAGTGGTTGAAAAGTATAATATCAGGATTCCAGAACTGGTGGAAAGGATAGGAAAATGCCATATAGAAGATTTGGACTTTGCAGGTAAGGAAAACAGTTCATAACTTTCCATCAGGAAGAGGAGTACCTGGTCTTCTGATGCTCTTGCTGCATGAAATATCACTTGTGATCAAGGAGTTCTTTGCTAAGTTATTGGTATTGTTTTAAAAGAAAGAGAAGTAAAGCTGTCATTCTGTTTTAGGGACTCTCCTTTCAAACCAGTTGTTGCTAAGTGCCGTGGAATTGATTCCAACTCAATAGCGACCCGGTGTAGAGTTTCCAAGGTTTTAACTCTCTGTGGGAGCAGAAAGCCTAATCTTTCTTCCGCAGAGTCATTGGTGGACTTAAACCACGGACCTTGTAATTTGCAGTCTAGTTCTTACTGTATGGAGCCACTATGCTCCCCTCAAGCTAGTAGAACAGGGCCTCTGTTCCTTTTTCTATAAGATATAGGAGGTGGATGTTCACTTAGAACTGTTGAATATGATTCTGAAATGTACTACTGTCCTGAAACTCATTTTCTTATGTATTTTATTTATTAATATCTTTTTGATTGTAATTTTCTCCTCACTGCCCTGAAGACTACACATAGGCAAGAAAATGTAGTTAAGACTTTAAGAGAACATTACGAGGAGTAAACATTTTTTCTGTGTCTTCTTTCCTTTCCCTGTCAAGTCCCCATCTAACTGTTGTGCTTTTAATTCTAGAGTACATTTTGGGCACTGTGCACAAAGCTAAAGGCTTGGAGTTTGATACCGTGTATGTTTTGGATGATTTTGTGAAAGTGCCGTGTGCCAGGCATAATCTTGCACAACTTCCCCACTTCAGAGTTGGTAAGAAGATTGGCTGCATTCTTCACTTTAGACATTTAAGAGTTGACCGCATGTGTTTGCTCTTGACTGCCTTACTTTCTAATGCATGTGTGGCCACCTAATATGATCCTTATAGAAACAAAATTACCTCCTAATCTTAAACTCTTGATTCTTATGGTGGTTTTTAGAGAAACCAAACCTTCACAGGGTCCACCTCTTTAGGGGCTACTTCTAGGGAGGTTATGTTTATTGTGGCTTACTTAACATGCATGGACTCTTCTAGTGGCGCTGTAGGATAAGCTCTGGACTGCTGGCCCTTAACAACAACAACTCATCATCTTTGGATTTTTCACCATCAGGCATTGGCTGCTTTAGCCTCATAAAAACTGTAAAGTTTTCGTGTAGTTTACTTGCTTACCAAGAGGCTTTTTTCTTTAATTAATCTGCCCCTTTTTAATTAAAGAGGCCAGAAAACCATAAAAGATGAAATAGTGAATATCATTTTCTGCTTTTATGTAAATTTATACTCAAGTCTAGTTATTAAACTCTAAGCATCAGTGCTATTGTTTTAGTTTTAAATGTTAGCACAAACCCACTTGAAATTAACCTAAAAAAAATAATAAACAAGAATTCTCTATTAACCATGGATTCAAAATTTGGGGCATAGCATATAAGAACATATATTTTTATAAGCAGTTTTTTGAGGGTATATAAGTCCTGTTGTGGCGCTGTGGGTTAATGCGCCAGACTACAAAACTGTTTGAACTGCAGGATCAGTGGTTCAAGCTCACCAGCTGCTCCTTGGAAACCCTATACAGGGTCGCTATGGGTTGGAATCGACTCGACGGCACTCAACAACAACAACAAATATATATATATATTTTTCCCTTTCCTTCCTTTATATATTGGCGTGTCAAAATATAAATACTAAAAATTCCTTATCTTTGCTATTGTTGTTAAGTGCCATTGAGTTGGCTCCAACTCCTAGAGACCCTGTATAGGGTTTCTGAGGAATATCTGGTGAGCTTGAACTCCCGACCTTGCAGTTCAAGTGGGCAATTCAGTCCCGCACATTAACCCACAGCGCCACCCCCGGACTCCATCTTTTCTATATAGACTCATAAACTGAGAGGGAGATATGATAGTATGTATAAATTGGAGTAGACTGGGGAAAGGCGGTAACCAGAGAGAGACAGATCAACTGCCTTATGTTTTGAAGTTTACTTAATTTATCATCTTTTTTTCCTTGCTGGTCATTCCATGTTTCCATACTTAATTTTTTTGTGTGTGTGTGAAGAAAAAATTCACCCATTTTGAGAGTATACAGTTTAATAGCTTTTAGTATATTCATAGATCATCTGCTTTTTATTGAGCACCACTGTGCTGAATATTGTGAATGAGAGAGAAGAGTTAGTTGTAAGATAGTCAATAATGATGTGTATACTTATTTTTCTTCTTTTGGTTGTCCCATGAAAAGAAAAGACATTTCCAGATTGCAGTAGGGTAATACCAGAGAGACAGCATAATGAAATGGAAAAAATGTGGGCTTTGGGGAGGAATTGACTAGATGACGCAAGTGGTTAAGTACTCAGTTACTATCTGAATTTTGGTAGTTCATACCCACCTAGACCTGCTTCACAAGATGGGTCGGTGATCGCTTCTGAACGATCACAGCCTCGAAAACCCTGTGGAGCAGTTCTACTCTGAGCACATGTCATGGCCATGAGTTGGAATTGACTCAGTGGCCACTGATAATAGACTTGGGTTCAGATCTTGGGCACTTGATTAGCTTTCGCTTTCATTTAAGTGATTTATTGCGCTGATTTCTTACACAGGATTGTGGAGAGGACGACTGGGGTAATGAATGTATGCATTTATCTGGTATATTATGTAGATTGAATCATTAATGGACAGATTTCAGGATTTACCTGAGCAGGACTAAATAAAACTCAGTATTGTCTGCCACTAGTCTGTTAGGTTTTTGGAGCTGGTGTGTATAGGAAAATTTTATGTATACTGACAGCAGTTCTTGAGTGGGTTTTTTTGGGGGGTGGGAAGAAGTGGTATATTTAGATAAGAACGTAGACTTTTATAGTAGTCTTTTAAGGAAAATGTATATACATATATGTATTTTTTCCTTTCTTTAGAGTCTTTTTCTGAGGATGAATGGAATTTACTGTATGTTGCAGTAACTCGTGCCAAGAAACACCTGATCATGACCAAATCATTGGAAAACATTTTGACTTTGGCTGGGGTAAGAAATATGAGTACCAAAAAATCCCAAACCCATTGCTCTCAAGTTGATCTGACTCATAGCGATCCTTTAAAATGGAATAGAACTGCCCCATAGGGTTTTCAAGATGAATCTTTATGGAAGCAGACCACCACAGCTTTCAGTATCTTCTATGGAGTGCCTGGTGGGTTTGAGTTGTGATGTAGCATTTTGACCACTACACCACCAGGGCTCTGAGACATGGGTTTGCATTTGATTTAGTTTGAGTAAGACATCACCCTTTTAGGCACCATCCTCAAAGCCTTTAGTTCAGGAGCTGAATTATAAGAGGAAGACTTCTTTTTGTATGTACAGAAGCTGATTATTAGTGCAGAAAAGGTTTTAACTAAACAATATGTGGGTTCTTTTCAAATTTAATTTAAAATTATTTTAAAAATATTAACTGTGTACATATATTCTTCATTTCGCCCTGTTCAATTAGTTCTCAACACCCTGTGGAGAGACAGACAAGAATGTTTTCTGTGCCTAAACTTCCTCCCTCCCACTCCCTAGAGCTTTTTAAAATGGCAGTTGCCATCACCAGGGGATGTCTACAAAGGAATATGTCCCTGCAGGGGAGAAGTGTTCAGTCACTGGCCTCCTATCATTAGCAGAAAAGTGAGTGAGTCAGCTCTCACTCTTTACTCTTTACAAAGCAACCTTTTCCCTACTCTCTTTACTTGTAGCTGTTTTTCTGCCTTTCACAGGCTAGAAGAGAAACTGTTTAGTCATTACAAATTAGTTGACAACAAGAAAGAAATTTGAGTTAATAAGGTATTACTTAAGGAGCTCTGGTAGTGTGTAGTGGTTACGAATCGGGCTGCGAACTGCAAGGTCAGCAGTTTGAAACTACCAGCTGTTCCGTGGGAGAAAGATGAGGCTTTCTGCTCCCATAAAGATTTACAGCCTCGGAAACCCTGTGTAGGGTTGGTATGAGTCGGAACCGATTCCACGGTACATAACAACAACAAGAACAACAAAAACAACAAGGTATTACTTAGTCCATTTTTTCCTGGACCAAAGATACTAAATAAAGTCTAGAATTGAAAACTCAAATATGAAAGTTAATATTAATGCTCTTTCTGTAGTTATCTCCAAAGTACATCATTTTGTCCAGCAGGACGATTTATTCAAAGTGCCTTACTGTATTGTTCTTTCAGGAAAGTTGACAATATTAGGATCAGTGGACCCTAAGCATTGCTCTAATGGCTCTGTGCCTTGGCAGGAGTACAGTGACCAGGTTCTAGTAAAAAGTGCCTAGAGTCTCAGAGTTGAATATTTATTGAGTACTTTCTAGGCACTGAGAGTATAATGCAAGGCAGTAGAAATTTCCTGTACTCATTTGGCCCATCTCCTAGATGAAAAAAACGTTTTGTTTAAACAAACTCTATTTCTATTTTTAGAGAAAGGTAATATTGGGGTTAAAAAAGAAGAAATTGCAAATAAATGCTCTGTATAACCTATCATGATGTCAAAGGCTTCTTGCAAATCTCTGTTTTTTTATGTTTTTAATTGTGAACTGAGTGATAGTTTACATAGGAGAACGTCGGCTTTACACCATTGTTTCATTGCAGTGATTACAATCTCCTCTATGCATCATCATTCAACAGTAGTTAAGACTTTAAGAGAACATTCCCTGTTTTGTTTGTTTGTTTGTTTTTTTGGTAGGGGCGGGATGTACACAAAAAACTCAGGAGTATATAATCATTTAAACAACCAAACGGCACATTCTACAAACCTGACTCCTGGCTTCCAGCACCCAGTCCCTCTCTTTTCATGAGTCCTGAGTACTCAGCTGTTCCCTCTTTCCATGTCCTCATCTCTGCCTTCATCTCTGGTGTCTCTGCTTCTCTGGATAGAGTCCCACATTCCGCTTGTGCTCTTCTCCCTTGATGGTCCTAGGGTCCTGTGTTTCTGGACTATAAGATTAACTACTCCCCTCTTTTTGTTACAAAACTTCTACCTTTAAAGTTGTGACAGTCACAATTGGTCATGATAACAGTTACTCACTATTGAATCATAAGAATCTTATCCCCATCTCTTTTCACGAGAGCTTTTTGCATGTCTCTTGTCATTTTTGTGCATCCCCAATCAGTTTTTCTTTACTTGGGCCTCACCTTGTGGTGCTAGCTTAAGCATCACAACGTGGAACTAAAGCCCTTTTTCTGAAGCTGTGTGTTTAGTGGCACCTGGATCACCCAGTGAAAGTTCAAGAGATGGTCTAGAGCAGCAGTCAGCAAACTTTTTCTACAAGGAAACAGCGAATATTTTATGCTTTGCAGGCCATATCATTTCTAGTGTAATTACTCACTTCTGTCCTTTTAGCGGGAAAGCAGTATACACAGTATGCAAACAAATGAATGTGACTGTGTTCCAACAAAACTTTATTTACACAAACAGGCATTGGACTGTATTTGGACCACCAGCTGTAGTTTGCTGACCCCTGGTTTAGATAGTGATAAGTGTGACTTTTCTTAATCTTCAAGCAGCCTTCACCCACTAAGTGAATTTTTAGATAAATTATGAGTTTTTTGTTTAACAACTGTACTATAATATGTTTTTTGACATAAAAATAGTGTTAAACTAGTAGTTAGACCTATAACAAAACCAAATTGTCATTTTGGTAATTTTAAATGGTAGCATTCTAGAACAGTAGCATTATATTATAATATGGATTATATAGAATTTTAAATAATGATAGATTTGAGATATTAAAATATTATGAAAATAGCACATTTTCTAACCAACCATATACATATCATTCCTATATATATTTTGAGTATGCATCTTTAAAGAAAATTGACCTGCTTTCTTTTCCCCTCCCTATAACCACAGTTTATGATAACCACATTTTTTTAGCTTATGAAACTTAAAATAACTCCTTATGGCCTCTACTCCCCACTCCAGAATCATGCTATCATTATTGTCTCAAAAATACCTTCTGTAGTTGTTTTGTTCACATTAGGATACAAGCAAACATTTGGTTGTTATGTGTTTTAAGTTTATTTTCTTTAAAAAAAATATTGTGTATTAGGTGAAAGTTTACATAGCAAATTAGATTCTCATTATACAATTTTCACAGTTAGCATTCTCATTATATATCTTTGCTATATTTTCATTAATTTTCCTGCCTCTTCTTGTGTTCTCATTTTTGCTTTAGGGTAAATGTTGACCATTTGGTCTCATACAGTTGATTGTTTAGGGGAGTACATTATTCACTGGTGATTTTGGTTACTTTAGAAGTTAATCTATTCTAAAGTACCCAAAAGTGGCTGAAAAATGACCTCTTGGAGTAGCTTCAGTTCTGAGTTCAAAAGGTTATCTTAGGACAATAGTTTCAGGGTCTCTAATCTTTACTGGTTCCCTAAGTGTGACTTTTAGGAATCTGAGCTCTGTTCTTCCTTTTCCTCTCCTCTCATTCTATCTCTATATTTGTGTCCTTGGTCAGAATGGAAGAGAGTGGTAGAAGAGTACTAGAAAGCTCTTCTGCTCTCAGGCTAGAAGAGGTCATGGTTCATTAGGGCTATGAGTCCTATGGACTGGTTTCTTCTTTGAGTCTTTGCTTTCCTTCATTCTTTATTGCTCCAGATGAGTAGAGACCATTATTGTTATCTTAGTTGTTTTTAATATCCCAGACACTACTAACCAAGCTAGCAGGTAAAACATCTTTATGAACTGTGTTATAAACTATGGTCCCAAGCCTTCAAACCCAGTAAATTAATCCCGTGAAGTACTTGGTTATATCCAGAAAATACCCCTAACTGTACCTTCTGTGTGCTTTATTATAATATAAATATATGTACAGCACACACAAATTTGTATACCTGTGCCCACAAATACACTTATACATGCACACTCATGTACTCACATATGTCTTCCTATGTGCATACTAACCATGTAACCACACACATTTTTTTTTGGGGGGGGGGTTGTTTTTACTTTTGTTCACATTCTGGTGTGGCACTATAGGATAAGCACTGGACTGCAAGGTAAGTGGTTCAAACCCACCAGGTGCTCCTCAGAAACCCAGTTTTGTTGCAAAATTGTTTTAAGTTATAATATATAACATTTTTATGGGGAAAGTATGCTTTACCCACAAAAGAAAATAAAATACATAATCACGATAAATTCTTCCTCTTTGCCAAGACTGAGGAAGGAAACACCTGCCTGACTACATGGTTATTCTGGGTATTCTGAGGAAGCCTGGGAAATACTGTCCATGTATGTGAACAGATGTTTATAAATCTGAAAGACTTGATATGAGGAAGTTCTGCTTTTTCTTTATCATAGCTCAGGAATAAATTTGGAGACATCCCTTATAGGAAATGGCTAATCAGCCTTCTTTCAGAAAAACCCAAACTGAAACCGACTTTTGCCGAGTCAGTTCCAATTGATGGTCAGTAGAACTGTCCCATAGAGTTTTCAGTTCTGTAAATGTTTACAGAAGCGGACTACCACGTCTTTCTCCTGTGGAGTGGCTGGTGGATTCAAACCACTGACCTTTTAGTTAGCAATCAAGTGCTATAACTATTCCATCACCAGGGCTGCCCTTGCTCTGAAAGGAAGACCATAAGTGATATTGAAGACCTTGTGAAATGAGGTTAATAATTTTGAGGATATGAAAACATGCTTGATGGCATTTTAGAAGTTTTTCACAACTTAGAGCCTTTAACCTATAAGCAAGAATGGATGACACAGCTTTTTCTCACAGCTAATGTGATCACCAGAAGCACTTTTTGTATGAATGTGTAAGGAAGTGAAGGAAATTACGGTATGCTGTTGAGTTATTAAGTGTCATGCCAGTTATGTTGCTACAAGTTGACAGCTTCTTAGCCTCCCGAATCTACGATTCTTAATTCACACCTCACATCTCTTCATTCACCGCAGATCCTTAGAACAGTGCCTAGCACATAGTATGTGCTCAGAGTTTGCTAAATGGATGAAGGGAATACCTCTTCCCATTTTGTGATTGGTCTTTTAAAGTAGCAGCTAACAGAGTAAAGAGCAAAGACTCTGGAATCAGATTGCCTAGGCTCACAACCAAGTTTTTCCTCTTGCTATCTGTGTGGCCTTGTGTCAGTTACTTAACAATAGATCACATGGGCGTATAATTTAGTATATAAAAGAGTGCTATTATAGATTGATGATGAAAATTAATAAATCGTGCTGAGGAATTGGCTTTCCATATAGAAAAAGTAAAATTACATACTTACCTCATACCATTGTAAGTTCTAAATTTATTAAAGATTTTTAGAAATGTTTTAAAAAATGCCTTCAGGAGAAGGAAGTTTTTTCTTTAAAAAAAAAAAAAAAGTAATAATAAAACAAGCCTACTGCTAATGAGTTGATTGTACCTGATAGTGACCCTGTAGGACCCTCCAGAGTGGAACTGCTCCACAGAGCTTCTGAGCCTAGCATCTTTACAGATGTAAACTGGCTTATCTTTCTACTGCAGAACTACTGGTAGATTTGCATCATCTGCCTTTGGGCCGGCAGCCTGCTGCTCCAGGGCTCCTTGTCTTAATAAACATGATATACAAATTAGAGTCAGAAAGCAGGTTAATTTGCATCAAAATGTGAAACTTGTCTGCAGTAAACTAATAGAATGAACATTTAGGTAATCCTTTAAAAATATCCTTTGAGATGTGATTAATTGTCATTTCACCAGTTTTACAGATAAGGACGCAGGCTCAGATCGGCAAGTTAACTAACCTTGGGTAGTGAATGGAAGAGCTGGATGTGAACCTAGTCAGATTCCAGAGCCTTTGCTCTTTATTTACTAGGTTAGCTGCTTTTTAAACTGAAATTAAAAGAATGGAAAGAAATATGCCCTTCATCCATCCAACAAATACTGAGCATCAGTTTACGTGCAGGCCACTATTCTGAGTAAATGCCTCATCTTGAGCCCAGGAAGCAGCTGGTGGGTTTGAACTTCTGACCTTGCAGTTAACAGTCCAGTGCTTATCCTACAGCATCACCAGGGCTCCTTTGTACTGTAATACTAAGATGCTGTTTGCCCTTTTTTCTCTACTGCTCTCACAGTGTGCATTTGTGTTTCCCAGAAGTTACATGACATGTGATGGCGCCTCAGAGTGAATGCATATGCAGATGTGGGAATCCAGCTGTCTTCTGTTAATAACTAGACTTCAAAGAGATTTGCAGAACTGTAAAAGAATTCTACTCTTCCCATGAACTTTTTTGGAAAATATAGTTATTTTTCATAGCAATCTTTAAGCTGATATATGATGGCTTTTTGAAGTCCTGGTGTGGCGCTGTGAGTTAATGTGCCAGACTGGAAAGCCGTTTGAACTACAAGGTTGGTGGTTCAAGCTCACCAGTCACTCCTTGAAAACCCTATACAGGGTCGCTATGGATTGGAACTGACTCGACGACACTTAACAACAACAACATAATGGGTTTATTACTGTGTACTTACTTATTTTTGTGTGGTGAGACCCCCACGGCTTGCTGCCTTCTTCTCTCACTCACAGGGTCATGCCCTGAATCTTTTTTTTTTTTTTTTTAACTGTTTTATTGTGAATTGAGTGAAAGCTTACAGAACAGATCATCAGTTTTACATTCAACATATCACATACTTCATTCATCTCAATGATTGCAGTGCCTGCCATGTATCAACAGTTAACAGTATTTACCTCTATTCACTTTAACTCTTGCATTCCTACCCATCTTTCAGTACCTTCATCTTTCCTCTGCTAACCTCCCTCTTGTTGTATATTGCCTTCCCTATCACCCAAGTTGATATATGTTTACCCTCTAGACAGTGGGTAATTTTACTGTTTATTTCTAAGGGAATTGAAATTTTATTTTAAATTTATAACATGGTGAATATTAATAGATATAGTTCATATACAAACAAAAGCTCTTTGAAGCCCTTAATTGTTAGTATTGTAAAGGGGTCTCAAAATCAAAATGTCAGTGAACTGCTGCTCAGAGCAAAGCTTTTCAAAGAACACATGGCAATTCATTGGTGATTTAAGAAATGAATTTACTGAGTTATATCAAGCTTTGAAAGGAGCCCTAGTGGCACTTTAGGATAAGCACAAGACTGCTAACTGTAAGGTAGGTAGTTCAAACCTACTAACAGCCCCGAGGTAGAAAAATGAGCCTTTCTGTTCCTATAAAGATTTACAGCCTTGGGAACTCTGTAAGGGTTCTATGAGTCAAAATTGACTCAATGGCAGTGGGCTCTGGTTTTTGGTGGATTTTTTTTCTTGCAGGGGGAAAAAAGTGAATTAGAATAAAATCTAAAAAAGAAATCAAAGTACATTACATGTAAGGTTAAATACTATTTTTGAGATCCGTGCAGAGACGTTTGTTAGCTGCGGTGTAATGGTGACTGGGACAGCCGATTCACAAGTGAGATTTGGTCAGTCTGTGAAAAGGCTTCTCGCTGAGAAGGTGAACACCTGTGACACTGACGTGACCTCACTTAGCAAGCAGGTGATGACTGGCTCCCAGAGCTCCGAGCTGCTAGGTCAGGCAGCTCTAAACACGGTGCTACAGGGAGATGGCATCGTGCACTCAGAAAATAGCCCTTAAGGAAAATGACAATACTAACACATTGTTGATGCCAGCAAGAAGCTATCCAGAAGAATGTTGAGCAGTCCTCAGATCTACAGGACCAGTTGAATCACCTGTTGAAATAGAATAGTATGTAACAGGGCAAAAACATTTCTTTGGTGTGTTTGTTTGTTTTCCTGAGGAGGAAATATCTTATTACAGTCATCATGCCATGGATTGATTATCCACTTTCTTCTCCAAAAGTTAAGTTAGAAAAGATTTGTGCTGATTACAGTTCATTTGGAACACAAGCCTGGGGTGGCGGCATTGTGGAAACACTCCTTGAATCGGACCAACCCAGGGTCTTACTGAATTATACGTTACTCTGTTTAGTTTGATATGTAAGTACAATTAAAGGATGTCTTAGTTTTCCCTATAGATATCTTAATACGCTTAAGGTCATATTATCTAAATGTGATTCTTAAGCAAATACTGAATAATGTTTTAAATCCAAAAATAGAGCTTTTAATGTGAACATGTAAGAATGGTAATATTCTTGTCAAAGACTTTTTTTTTAAATCATGCATTCAATAATAATTTTATGGTCACAGAATGAGGCTTTTCTAGTAATTCAGTGAGATACTTTGGCTAGCTGCTACCTCTTGTCTTGGCTTGCATTTCTTAGCATTTCTTTATTGTAACTCTTGAGATTATATGGCCGAGGGGTTCATTCTGTAATTTTCTTTTTCATCACCACATTCATTTGCATGACATTGGTGCCAAGTGTGAAGGTTGTTGAGTTACCATGAGTGACTATGACATTGGGTTGTGGTCTAAGGCTGTGAAGACTGCATGTTTGTAGACATTTACCTAGTTTAGTAGATTCATCTTGTTAAATAATATAACCATTCGTCTACTGTTAAACATGGGTATTTTTACTTTGTTGGAATTTAGAATGGGATTTTGTTCTCTTCTAGTTCTGTTCTTAACTAATGCTGAGAGGAAATATCTCACTTCACAACTGACATAAAATCATGCTTCCACTGAAAGGAAAGAAAACAAATAAAAGTCTAATTGAATTCATATTGTGGATCGCCATATTAACTAAGCAATTAAGTTTGTATCTATCTCATTATATTTATGCATACTTCGTTATGGCTAAAAAGTTAGGTGTGAACTATTTTCAAAATTCAATTATGCATTAAGTCCACAAACATCTTTTAAATTACTAAATGCAAATGTTCTCAATTTATCTTTATAAAGAAGGATCACCAATTTAGAAAATAAAGCAAAATGTAATTATCCAAGTATACAATAAGCAAATATTATATTTACATTTTTAAAAAACTTGTACTGGGAGTTGGGTGAAAGTTTACAAAAAGCAAATTGGTTTTCTATTCAGCAGTTCATTAATACATATTTTAATTCATGACATTGATTGCAGTCCTCACAATGTAACAATGCTCTTCCCCTGCCTGTGCTTACCATTTCCATTCATCCAAGAAGCTAATACTTTAAGTGAAAAAGAAATACTGTTTTTGAGACTTTTACTTTAGTCTTGTGTATGTAGCATTAAATAGGTTTCTTGATAATTTTTGAGAGCACCAACCCTAGAGAAACTTTTGCTTGTGTGAGCAAGAGACGTATACAAAGATATTCATTGTTGTACTGAGATCATTTGGGAACATTCTAAAAAAAAATGGGTAAATAAAATGTGGAAAATTGATGTGATGGAATCCTATATATAGCACTTTAAAGAAATGAACTTATTGTTGTGATTGTTAAGTGCCGTTGAGTTGGTTCCAACTCAAAACGACCCTGTATAGGATTTCCAAGACTACATCTTTGTAGGAACAGAAAGCCCTGTCTCTCTCTGATGGAGTGGTTGGTGGGCTCAAACTGCCAGCCCTGTGGTTTGAAATCTGGTGCTTATTCTGCAGAGCCACTGGAATGAACTAGAAGACAAGAAAACTAAAAGTGGAACATGCAGGGAAACAAATACCCATAAAATGACACTTTATGTTCTTAGAAACATGTGTGATGTTCTTTTAGAATGGATTGGGATAGATACACACCACATTGATGAATCTGCTTGCCTATGTATGGGAAAGTGAATGGAGATGACTGGCAAAGGGGACTTTCACTAAATCTGTTGTTATATTTTCAAATGGAATTCCACTTTGTTGATTATCAGCTCACTGGTAGATACGTGAGTGTTTACATTTTTTACTACTCATTTTTTGGTAAGAGGCAGGTAGCTCCTGCAAGAAGAAAAATTAAATCAATTGAAATGTTGGACATAAATTGTGAAAAATTTAGATAAATAGCCATTTATAATCCAGAAAATATGAAATCATAATTTGTTTGGTCAGCAAACCTATGGTCCTGCTAGTGCCAAGTGGCACTGTGGGTTAAGTGGACTATTAAATTAACTGCAAGGTTGGTAGTTCAAACTCTTCAGCTGCTCCGTGGGAGAAAGATGAAACTGTGCTCTGGTAAAGATTTAGTCTTAGAAACCCAATGAGGCAGTTCTCCTGTGTCCTGTCCAGGGTCGCTGTGCATCAGAAAAGACTAGATGATACTGGGTTTGATGACAGGTGCCATGTTAAACTCCTCAGGGCAGAAGCTTTTCACATTGGTGGGCTCGGAGGCAGTGGGCATTGTATTGAGTACTTACTGGGGGCCAGGCAAGAGCACTTTGCACACATTATTGTGTTTCCTCACAACAACCATATGAAGTCGGTACTGTGATAGGTACATTTACAAAACTAGCTTAAAGAAGTCGAGTAACTTCTCACTGGTGTAGACAAAAGCCTGGAAAGATGGAAATATTCAGGGTTGATTTAGGTATGTGTTTTTAAGAGCTTCTATTTTCGTTTGAGTCTCTGGTGGCACAATGATTAAGGCTGTTGTTATATGACATGGAGTCAGTCCGACTTATAGCGACCCTGTATAGGGTTTCCGAGGCTGTAAATCTTTACGGGTTAAGGTGCTCAGCTGCTAATTGAAAGTCTGATGGTTTGCACCCACCAGCTGCCCTACAGGAGAAAGATGTGGCAGTCTGCTTTCTTAAATTATACAGACTTGCAAACCCTATGGGGCATTCCTACTGTCTTAGAGCGTAACTATGAGTTAGAATCGACTTGACAGCAGTGGACTTTTGGTTTGTTTCAGCTTCCCTGGGCTGTAGCATGAATATACAAATAATTTTTTTAAGTACTCAGTTTGGGACAGAATGACATGAGAAAATACAGAAATACCTCCTAAATGTCATTGAAGTTATGCATGTTAGTCCATTAAACCTCTTTTTTATTTTTTTATTTATTGTTAAAGTAGCAATTTTACCAAAAAGTCATGTAGACTGCTTTAAGTATTTTCTGTTGAAGGTAAACTTTTGGGCAGTCAATAATGTTTTACTCATTCTAGAATGTAAGCAGTGTCTCAAAAGTGTTTAAAGCTCTTCAGTGATTGGCGTTTCCAAGAGAAAATGTAGCAGAGGTATTGCTTTTACTCTTTCTCACTGTTTTCTTCTCAGGAGTACTTCTTGCAAGCCGAGCTGACAAGTAATGTTTTAAAAACAGGAGTGGTTCGCTGCTGTGTGGGACAGTGCAACAATGCCATTCCTGTAGACACTGTCCTCACAATGAAGAAACTCCCCATCACTTATGTATGTGGCTTCTGGTAACAGCTTTCATTTTATGTACAGTAAAAGTCAATCCTTTATGTTTTGTTGCATGTAAGCTATGTGATTACCTGGGTTATGGGCCAGGGAGCTGGAAGAGAAATTGCTTTGTGGATTCTTTTAGGATGTTTTGGAGACCTTTCATTCACATGTGTGGCATTAAAGATGTACGATCTCCCTGCTGTCAAGACAATAAGATCAGCAAGGATCTGGTTATGTAGTATGGACTGGGAGTGTTTAGCCTTATGATGAGATTGGATTCTGACCAGATATATAAGAGGAGAACTGCTTATTTGGGGGTGGGGGGGGCAGTTAAACTTCTCTTGATTTTCTACCCCTTGACTTGATAAATTTGGTTTCTGCTCTAAGAAGATTTGATAGAGTTGAGTTTACCCCAGAGGGTAATGTCTTGGGAAGTATTTTATCTCTGAGGATTTATATATATCCTGGAACCATCAGGATAAGAAGGCCTAGTCCCCTAGCAGCTATGACAGTAATTCAAGGCTTTTTGATGGACAACGCTTGTTTTTTGGTGGTTCCTCTGACCTCTTTTTCTTATCCATCACTGCAGAGCAACAGGAAGGAAAACAAGGGTGGATACCTCTGCCACTCCTGTACAGAACAACGTATTGGGCCTTTGGCATTCCTGACTGCCTCCCCGGAGCAGGTGCACTCCATGGACCGTACCATTGAAAACATAGTGCTGCCCAGACATGAAGCCCTGCTCTTCCTTGTCTTCTGATGCCAACATGAACATTCTCCATGGTACAAAATGCCTTGCTGTGAACTCCAAGTACTCGGAGAAAGCCAGTGTGGGGTAGGGTTCTCATTCACTTGAGACTCTGAATTCACTCAGCTGGCACTTTTAAGGAAAAAGAAACCATCCAGAGTTGGATCGCCATCCCCTATAAGCAGCCAGTTTCCACTTGCCCATCCTCCTAATGCATCAGGTTGACAAAGTGGGAAATTTTTTATTAAAAAAACAACAACAAAAAAACCCAAAAACTTATGTATTTAAACTTTTATTACAAGGTTTCAATTAAACAGGCATTATAGCACTGGCTAGCCACTGTGCATCACCTGGGTCCAGCACTGTTGTCTCCCAGCCCTCCCTTTTCCATCAGTCCTGTCACTGTTCACGTGGCACTCCAAGCAGAGGTGGAGATTTAATCTGTAGGCTGATAATTGCAGTTTCAACATGAGATTTTAGTGCCATAGGGGGGCTCATAAGTGTCTTGGGGTACACAATTCAACCAGAGAGAAAACATAATAAAATGACAAGTCCATACTGACAGTAAGTAACTAACTAGAAATAGAACTAATAGGAGAAATGGAGTTGCATAGTCCCTATGAAGGGAAGCGGAGCCCTGGTGGCATAGTGCTTAAAGCTTTCGGCTGCTAACTGTAAAACCCACCAGCTGATCCGTGGGAGAAAAGTGAGGAATCTGCTTCCTTAAAGAGGTACAGCCTGGAAACCCTGTGGGACCTCTCTACTCTGCCCTGTAGGGGCACTGTGAGTCAGAATTGACTTGATGACAATATTTATTCATTAATTTATTGATTATTCATTTATTTCATGGAAGAAGAGAATAAGTAGAAGAGAGATGGGAAGTTAGTAGCTGGTTCACTATGCCTGGATATTCTGGGTTGATGTTATAATAAAGCTACTCCTATCAAGGCCCCTGATGAAAAATCCATCTTACTTAGATGTACAAGGACCCTGTAACTTTATATTTTTGCCATACAGCAGTTTAAGGAATGGTGATGGCAGGTGGAGGAGTAGACATAGTATAGAACCTGCCTTTGGTTATAACCCAAGGAATTTGCCACATTTCGCTTCTGAGCCCAAACATAGCCCAAGAGTAGACCTCATAACTTCACTTACTACTGTCTCCTTCGTAAATTCTTCTAGGCCAGGACTCTAGTGGCACGTAGAATATGGGTCAGGTAATTAAACAAGGGTGGTGTGGATTGGGCAGGTGTGGATTGAGCCAGAGGTGCTTGGAAAGGGTAGAATTCCCAGTGTTTGTGTATGGATGAGAATTCACAAAATTAGACCTGTAGATAGAGCTAGGTTATTGTATCCATTCAGACTATACTGAAGATTCTGGCAGTAACTGATGCATATAGATAACTTGGAGTAAAAGAAAAAGAGAAAAGAAAGTTATTTCAATTTGGATTAATCACAGTATCCAGTATCATTCAAAAGAGGGGCTCTGGGGAAGAAGTGGCAAGAAAGAGACCCATTAATATGCTTTTAAGAAATCTGGTTTTGTGAATCAGAGAAGAAGAAATTTACTTATTGAGCAGTAATTTATTCACTCAGTGAACCTTCACTAAACATCTGTTACATAGCAGGTGCCGTGCTCAATAGTGGACATACAGAGTCCAAACATGGCCCCTCGTCTTAAGATTGCAGTTTTTATCAAAGTAGAGATATGGGTGGTTAATAACATTAGTAGTTTGCTAGCTATTAAAGAAAGAGTATTCTAGGAAAAGGGAACAACGTGAAGGAAGAAAAGAATGGTAATAACACTACCAGAGCAAAATGTCAGTTCTGGTATTTTGGTATTTATTTTGAAAATACCACAGACTGTAGGAATTAGTCATTGGCATTTCATTTCTTATGTATGAATACTTAAAAAAAAAAACAAAAAAACAGTGAAATAAAATATTTGGTGTATTTCAAATAGAAAACAATTTTTTTAAATACCCAGTAAAAATTAAAAACTTAAAAAATCTTAAGTATTCATTATTATGCTATATACAGGATTAGATGGTAAGAATAAAAGTATTACTCAAAATCATGAATGAAATAGTACATGAGAGTGAAATCTATTAGATCTTCTTAAAGGTACAGTCTTTAAAATAAAAGACATCAGAGGTTTCATTTAGTTGTGAATGTATTTTAGTGCAGAATTTCCTGTAGGACTTTTTTTAACCATACTAATTGGGAGAGTAATAATGAGAATATTTATAAGGTAGTTCCAAATATTTTTCTCTGATTAATTTTCAAATAATCCTATTTCTCATTTGATAATTTAGAGGATATCTTTTTAAGTTATTTTAAGAGTATGCCTTCTGTTAATAGCAGGCTGTAGTTTTTGTTTCAAAGAAAGGATTTTTTAATTTGTCTCCATCTTCTTTGATTTAACCTTGTATATATAGAGATTCTATACAGCTGCCCATATAAAAATAAATGCTGTTTTGTCATATTCTACTTGTTTAGAAAGTATTTGAGATAAGAATAAAAATTATTCTTACAGAAGTGTTAAAATACCATAGTATATTATAGACTATATATCAGCTTGTCTTCATAATACATTATTTTAAAGACATAAATGTTTCAAATTTTATATTTTTAAAATAAAATAATGATATAATACTATTAGGTCAACCAAAATATTGTCGTTCTCTAACATTTAAAGTATCTATATGCCAATAGCATAGTGGTTACAAATTGGGCTGTGAACCACAAGGTCAGCAGTTTGAAACTACCAGCTGCTCCGTGGGAGAAAGATTAGGCTTTCTGCTCCCGTAAAGATTTACAGCCTCGGAAACGCTGTTCAGGGTCGCTATGGGTCGGAACCGGCTCGACGGCACTTAACGACAACAACAACAGCCCAGACCTATTGAATCAAACTGAGGGTAAGGCCCAGCAATTGATGTTTTACAAGCCCTAGAAATAATTCTGGTGGACACCAGATTTTGAGAAACACCATTAGATATTAAGAAGGTTGACTCCTTAGAATGTGGAGAGTGCATAGGTTGGTTTGATGAATGAGAGAGGATTCTTGATGTCATGCACCATGTTTTGATCACAGGGTGGGTGAGGGTGCCTTTATTGACCCTGGGAAAATAGGAGATGGAGCAAGGCTCTTTAAAAAATAATGGTGAGTTTGGTTTCCAATATTATTTGAAACTATGTGGAATTGTCCAGGAGGCTGCTGAATAATCAGATCTACACTTCATTTCAGCAAAGACTCTTGGGCTAGAAATGGAGATTTTAGAATTACCAATATGCAAATGGAGTCCTGGTGTGGCGCTGCAGAACAATGCACTGGACTGCAAGGTCAGTTTGAATTGCAAGATCAACTGTTCAAACTCACCAGCCACTCCTTGGAAACCTATATACAGAATCGCTGTGAGTCAGAACCGACTCCACAGCACTTAATGGCACAAAAGTGGAGCCCTGGTGGTATAGTGGATTAAGCATTGAGCTGCTAACTTCAAGGTAAGTGACTCAAACCCACCAGCCACTACATGGAAAACGATAACGCTGCCTTCGTCTGTGGAACAGTTCTGTTTTGTCTTATAGGGTCACTATGAGTTGGAATTGATTTAACAGCAGTGTTGTTTTTTAATACACAAGTGAAAGTGAAATTTAAGGGTTTTGATGAGTTCTTCCCTGGAGGGTATAAAACATGAGAGGAGCAGAGATCTAAGAACCAAGTCATCAGGCTCAGCAGGCTTGTGGTAAAGAAGAGCATTTTGTAAATAAGAGTAACAACTGATAGTCAAATTCCAGAGGAAGGTCGTCATGAGAGAATTGTTACTGAACTTGTGAGAGAAAGGAGTTTAAGAAAGAAAAAAATGGTCTTGAACATCCAATTCTATCCAATTTATCAATTAAAGTGACACAGAGCAAACAGAATGAAAATTTGGAAGTTGGAAAGCTGATGGATGAGTAGTGACTTAGCTCACCTAAGAAAACTGAACTCTAAGCTCTAGAACTCTCAGAAGATGTAGAAATTGATGGCATTCTGTACTTAAGGAATTTGGGTAGGGCAAAATCAGGAAACTTGGTAGAAATTTTAAAAGCCAAGTCTCAAATCTCCTCTCCTGTATTGTTTGTAACTGGGCAACTAGGGTGTGACCCTAGCAGAAGACTGAAGGTGTATTTTCTGGAGGGACATACTAAAGGAGCATCTCATGTAAGTCACAGCTAAGGGTAGGGGATTGTAATAAAAACAAGGCCATCAAGGAAATATTTATGAAATGAAAGATTCTCAGGCCTGTTAACCTTCCTCTCAGAGCTGGCAGCCTAACCCTAAGTGGGAGACTAACAGTTCTCTCTAGGAAAGACTGATGATGACATTAGAGGTCCCTCAGGAATGAGGCCAACCAGATTACCAAATGGAGAGTAGCCTACAATCTTCAAACCCTACTCACATAGGTAGAATCTCAAACACCTTTTTAGTACTCCATTTTTAAATTGATTTGCCAAACATTTGAAAAGATCCTTTACTATGAAGCTTGAATATCAAAACAGAAAAGGATCAACTTAGAGAAAATTCATGGAGAAGGAAGCATTTAAAAACTATTCTTAGTATATTCAAATAATAAGATAGTGCATTCATGAAATAACAGGATTGCTATGTATAAGGATGGCGTCCTAGTGTGGCCCTAACTGTTAACTGCAAGGTTGGTGGTTCAAACCCACCAGGCATTCCTTGGAAATACTATACAGGATCGCTGTGAGTCAAAACCAACTTGATGACACTTAACAACAACGTATATAAGTACGAAGAGAGACAAAATTGAAAGCATGAAATAAAAACTCAACCAGATTGTTGGAAGATTCAGTTGAGGAAATAAGCAAATAGAGTACAAAGACTAAATAAAAGCAAACCAATGTAAGAGGTTATTGTTGATAAGTGATGCAGAATTGGTTATGACTCAGAGTGATCCCTGTGTATGACAGAATGAAATACTGTGGGCTCCTGCTTCATCTCCATAATTGTAGCTGTGTCTGAACCCATCGTTACTGCCACTGTGTTCATCCATCCTATTGGGGGGGGGGGGTCTTCCTCTTTGATGCCGGCCCTGCACTTTTCCAAGCATGGTGTCCTTCTCCAGGGGCTGGTTCCTACTGATGATATATCCAAAATATGAGAGACAGAAGTTTCACCATCCTCACTTCTAAGGAACATTCTGGCTATACTTTTTCTAAGACAGATTTGTTCTTTTGGCAGTCCATGATACTTTCATGGACTTTGCCAACACCATAATTCAAACGCACTGATTCTTTTACAGTCTTCCTTATTCATTGTCCAGTGTTTGCATTCTTATAAGGTGACTGAAATATCATGGCTTGGTCAGGCACTCCTTAGTCCTCAAGCTGACATCTTTGCCCTTTAACACTTCATAAAGAGGTCATTTGCAGTAGATGTGCCTAATGCAGCTCATGGTTGGATTTCTGACTGCTGTTTCCATAAGTATTGATTGTGGATCCAAGCAAATTGAAGAAGTCTTTGCCAACTTCAGTCTTTTCTCCATTTATTCTGTTGTTATTTATTTATCCGTTTGTTAGGATTTCGTTTTCTTTATGTTGAGATGAAGTCCATACTGAAGGCTGTAGTCTTTGGTCTTCATCAGTAAGTATCATGACACAAACAAGGTTGTTTCATCTGCATATCATAGTTGTTATGAGCCTTCCTCTAATCCTGATGCCATTTTTATATAATGCAGTTTCTTGGATTATATGATCAACATACAGATAGAAAAAGTATGGTGAAAGGGTACAACCCTGGAGCATACCTTTTCTGATTGTAAACCATTCATTATCCCTTTGTTGTGTCAAATGACTGCTTCTTGGTCTAAGTTCCTCAGGAGCACAATTAAGTGTTTCATAACTCCCATTCTTCAAAATGTTATCCATAGTTTGCTATGATTCACATAGTTAAATGCTTTTGCATAGTCAACAAATCACAAGTAAACATCTTTCTGGTATTTTCTGCTTTCAGCCAAGATCCATTTGAGGTCAGTAGTAATATCCTTAGTTCTGCGTCCTCTTCCGAATCCATCCTGAATTTCTGGCAGCTCCCTGTTGAGGTACAGCTGCAATCATTTTAGCTTCAACAAAATTTTACTTGCATGTGATATTAGTGATACTGTTTGATGATTTTCACATTCCATTAAGTCACCTTTCTTTGAAGTGGTCACAAATACGGATCTCTTTCAATCAGTTGACCAGATAGCTGTCTTTCAAATTTCTTGTCAAAGATGAGCGCCCTTTAAAATGTTTTGCTCAGATCTTTTGCTTCATCATTTCATCTAACTTCTTGAACTTATCTATGCTCAGGAGCAAGTTTCAGATTGTCTTCTGACATTCACTTTGGTCTTTTTTTTTTTTTGCTTTCTTCATGAATTTTCTTGATGTCATCCCACAACTTTCTGATCTTCAGACATTAGTGTCTAATGCATCAAATCTGTTCTTGAGATGGTCTTTAAATTCAGGTGGGATATGCACAAGGTCCTATTTTGACTCTTGTGGGCTTGTTTTAATTTTCTTAAGCTTCAGCCTGAACCTGCATATGGGCAAGTTCCGCAGTCAGCCCCTGGCCTTGTATTGGCTGATGATATTGAACTTCTTCATTGTCTTTTCCCACAGATGTAGTCTGTGTCTTCCATCTGACGATGCCGCCTTTTATGTTGTTTAAGAAAGATATTTGCAATGAATAAGCCATTGGTCTTGCAAAATTCTATCATGCAATATCCTGCATAATTTCTGCCATCAAGACCATTATATTCCAACTGTGGACCCTGACTCTTTGTTTCCAACTTTCACATTCCGCCCACCAGTAAAATTATCAGCACATCTTGATTGCATGTTTGATCAATTTCAGACTGAAGAAGTTGGTAGAATTCTTCAGTTTCATCCTCACTGGCTTTATTAGTTGGTACGTAAATTTGCATAATATTGGTATATTAACTGGTCTTGTAAGCGTATAGTTACTATCCTAGCTCCGACAGCATTATACTTCAAGATAAATCTTGAAATGTTCTTTTTGGCAATGAATGTGATGCCATTCCTCTTGAAATTGTCATTTCCTACATAGTAAACAATGTTGTCGTTAAGTGCTATTGAGTCAGTGCCGATGCAATAGCAGCTCTGGATAGGGTTTCCGAGGAATGGCAGTGGGTTTGAACCACTGACTTTGCAGTTTAATCAGACCTTGTGGTCCAGTCAGTGCTTATCCTACAGCACCACACCAGTACTCCATTGTAAACCATGTGATTGTCATATTCAGAATGGCTAATACCTGTCTACTTCAGTTCACTAGTGCCTAGGATATGGATTTTGGTATTCCTTTTCAGTTTTGACAACTTCCAATTTTCCTAGATTCATACTTCTTACATTCCATGTCCAGATTATTAATGGATGTTTGTAGCTGTTTCTCCTCATTTTGAGTTGTGCCACATCAACAGATGAAGTCTTGAAAGCGTAACTCCATCCATGTCACTAAGGTCAACTCTACTTGGACGAGACAGTTCTTCCCCAGTTATATTTTGAGTGCCTTTCAACCAGAGGGGCTTATTTCCCAGCATTATATCTGACCATGTTCTGCTATTCATAGGGTTTTCAGTGACTAATTATTCTCTCCTTCTTCCTAGTCTTCTTAGTCTAGAAGCTCTACTGAAATCTGTCCACCATTGGTGACCTGGCTAGTATTTAAAGTGCCAGTGGCATAGTTTCCAGCATGTCACAAGTCACCACAGTATGACAAACTGACAGATAAATCATGGGTTTTAAGAAGGTAAGCATCTAAATAATAAAGGCTAGACTAATAAAATTTGGAGATAGCCAAGCATGTAATAAGGAGCTCTGGTAGTTTAGTGGTTATGAATCGGGCTGCGAACCTTAAGGTCAGCAGTTCAAAACTACCAGCTGTTCCGCAGGAGAAAGATGAGGATTTCTGCTCCCATAAAGATTTACAATCTTGGAAACTCTGTACAGGGTCGCTATGGGTCAGAATCGACTCGACAGCGCTTAACAACAACAATAAAATGGGCAAACCAAGAATGAAGAGGATATTCCTCTAGGAAACAGGGTATTCAACATAGGAGAGAAGGGAGACTGATAAAAGTTTGAAGCAAACAAAGAAGATGAAGTTGAAGCGGACAGGAACATTTGGCTTGTGGGGCAACTTTAACCTGGTTGAAATTCAATATAATTATTTTAATTGATATTTATCCATCCCCACCCACCAGGTGTGGGAGCAGAGATGTTCAATGATTAGATTAGAAAACAGTCACCTGAAAAAAGTTAGCTTCCCAGGGTACACAATCACAAGTGTGGTTTGTATGGCATACTTGGTTTCTATAGTGGTATACAGTTTGCTCCAGGGACAACTAACTGAATGGAGAAGGGACTTTGCATGTCCTGATGTGGCACTGTAGGATAAGCACTGGACTTCTAAACACAAGGTTGGCGGTTAAAACCCACCAGATGCTCCTTGGAACTGACTCCACGGCACTTAACAACAACAAAGATTAGGCTACTTGTGGTTTAATATCTCGCCTCCAACAACCTCATCTTTGCCGTCAGTACTTTCCTAGTCACCTGAACCTCTGGATTTTTGAACCGTGACGTATGAGCTGGAGGCTGGAGGCTGGAAGCTGGAAGCTGTTTGCTTTGGATTTTCAGTGGATGAAAGCAGTTACAGCTGGGTCCGCAATGGAGCACGTGGAATTCCTCTAGGTCACTGCCCCCAGAAAGATTAAGACCTCACTAAAAAAATAAAAAAGTTTCCCTCAAGTTGACTCTGATGTATGATGACCCCACGTGTGTCAAAGTAGAACTGTGCTCCACAGGGTTTCAAACGGTTGATTATCCAGAGGTAGAATACCAGGATTTTCTTCTGAGGCAAATTTGAAACTTTGTGGACTCAAACTTCTAACTTTTCAGTCAACAGTCAAATGCGTTAACCATTTGGACCATTAGGAACTCTAAGATCTCACTATATAACCTTTCTTGGGTCCCTTTAAACAACTTAGCCTTACTCAGACCCCAAGGGCTTTCCTAACATTTGGAGCAGACTCGTTTTCCCCTGGTCTTCTTAATTACAGATCCTTCAAAACAGTCCAGTAGTTGGCTATCCCTTCTATTCCATAACTCCAATAGTTTTTAGTTTGTTTTTATTTTTTAATCTATTTTGTATCTCTTAGTGACCTGGCTTAAAAGGTAGAATACATTTCTGACATCTTTCCTGATTGCTTCATTTTCAAACTTAAAGATGTTTCAAACTCATTATGACCAAAATGCAGCTCCTTCCCAACCCACAACTTGTTCCTCCATTTATCCTTCCCCACCTCTGTAAATATCACTGCCATCCTGTCAGAAACTCAAGAGTCCTGAATTCTTCATTTTCATTCTATCCTCCCTACCCCCATCCATGTCATCAGCAAGCTCTTTTGATTTTACCTCTTGAATCTATCCATTTCTCTCCATCTAGGTAACTCTTAAAGGAGCTCTGGTAGTGTAGTGGTTACAAATCGGACTGCTAACCTCAGGGTCAGCAGTTTGAAACTACCAGCTGTTCCACAGGAGAAAGAGGAGGCTTTCTGCTCCTGTAAAGATTTACAGCCATGAAAACCCTGTACAGGGTTGCTGTGAGTTGGAACCGACTCCATGGCACATAGCAACAGCAAGTTAACTCTTAAACTAAATCACTATCTCATCTTACCTGGGCTGTGGCAACATCCTTCAGTTCTTTCTTCTGGCCCATCTTTTATTCTCCATGTATAACAATCTTAGAAATGAAAATGAAACCATATCACTCTTCTGTGTAAAACTCTTTAGGAGTTTCTTGTTGTAATTAGATTATCAGTCAAACTTGGACTGTAAGTAAAAAAGACCTCATAGCAAAGCCATATTTTCTTCTCACTTTCAGGCAGGCCACCTTCATGTCAAGCTAATCTTTTTAAGAAAAGAATTAACATTTTATTGTGTTATTGGTGAACGTGTACACAGCAAGTTAGGTTCCTATTTAACAATTTCTATGCATATTTTTTGGGGAGCATGGTGGCACTGTAGGATAAGCAATGGACTGTGAGCCTCAAGATTAGTGGTTCAAGCCCACGAACTGCTAGGAGGAGAAAGACTTTATGCTTCCACAAAGATAACAGCCTTGTTCCTTTTTTGTTAATCTAACATCCCTACTCCCCATCCCCTTACCTTCTCATCTTTTCCTTAGGGTAAAAGTTGACTGGCCTCATGTAGCTGATTCTTTAAAGGGTTGTAGTATTCACAGTGATACTTGATGAGTCAATCTATAATTTAGCTGATGGCTGATCTCTGGGAGTGATCTCCAACATAAAGTTTAAAAGGTATCTCAAGGCAATACTTCTGGTAGTACCTTTTAGCCTCTACGGTTTGGTAAGTTTGACCTTTTTAAAGAATTTAAGTTTTTTCAACATTTTTCTCCTAAGCATTTTTCTCCCTTCTTCTAAATGTTATTTATTTTGGGTATGGTAGTGGTGGTAGTGTGCTGTGGAGTTGGTCCCAACTCATAGCGACCCTGCAAAGTAAAACATACACCAACTCAAGAGTCTCCACATGGATAGTTCATACCATTGGTTGCAGTTTCTGAGTTGTGCAAATACTCTCACTCTCCTGTTCAGAGTTAGTTGTTCCTTCCTCACCAGCATCAACTCACTGCCCTCTAAGGTTCTTATCTTTCGAATTGCTGTTGTCAATTAGATCCCATATGTTCTTATTGTTAAGCACCGTAGACTTGGTTCTGATTCACAGAGACCCATTACAGGGTTTCTGAGGAGTGGCTGGTGGGTTTGCACTGCTGACCTTGCAGTTAGCAGGCCAGTGCTTATATCCTACAGTGCCATACCAGGACTCCACATAGATAGCTCTTGAAAGAATATAATTCTCAAGGCAGACATTTTTTACTAGTTCAGCTAAGCACTTTTTAAGAAGACTATAGGGGATTT
>NW_006408568.1:13609468-13617242 GCF_000296735.1 Chrysochloris asiatica
CTGTCTACTCTGTGTGTGGAGAGGGGGGGAATGATTCTTGCTGTAAGGATTTGTTCCCTCTTGAAAGCTTGTAAGCCAGTCACTTCTTGCCTTTGTAGTCCCCCCCCCCCTCCATTTTGGGTATCTAATGTTATAGGGAATATTTTGGTTTATGGTTTAAACATTATTTCAGGGCAATAGTTACAGGGTTTCATATCCCCTCCATGGAGTCCTGGTATAGTGTTGTTGTTGTTGTTAAGTGCCGTTGAGTATGGATAAGAACTGGACCCCATGCCGATTTGAACCACAAGGTTAGCAGTTCAAACTCATCAGACGCTCCTCAGAAACTCTATATAGGGTTTTATTATTCCCTTCAATTCCAATATTCTGTAGTGTTTTCATCAAGAAAAAGTGTTGGATTTTATCAAATTCTTTTTCTGCATCCATAGAGATGATTATGTATTTATTTTCCTTTCTTCTATTTATATGGTGTTCAAAGCTTTTTTTTTTTTTTAAGTTTTTATTGTGAATTGAGTGATAGTCTACATGGGAGAACATCAGCTTTACATTCATCCTATTGTATTTTGTTTCATTTCAATGATTACAATCCCCTTCATGCATCATGATTCAACTGCATTTGTTTCCATTCCCTTTGTTGTTTTTTTATGGGGGGATGTACACCGAAGCACTCAGGAATATATAACCATTCAAACAACCAAAGGGTACACCCCACAAGCTTGCTCCCGGCTGTCAGCACACAGCCCCCTCCCTCCTTGAGTCTAGAGTCCCCAGCCACTCCTTCTCTCGACAGCATCGTCTCTGCCTCCATCTCTGGCATTGCTGCTTCTCTGGATAGGGTCCTGCACTCCGCTCTTCTCCCTTGATGGTCCCAGGGTCCTCCACTCCTGGACTGAAAGATCAACCACTCCCCTCCTTTGTTACAAACGTCTACCTTTACATTTGCAACACTCACAGTCAGTCCTGATAGCAATTATTCACTATTGTACCACAAGAGTCTTATCCCCATCTCCTTTCAGCAGCCCCATACAGACAGGTTGTAAACCACTCAGTGGAGATTCTACCTTCCCCGCACACTCTGGAATTAGGCTCCCTCTTGAAAGCTTGTAAGCCAGTCACTTCTTGCCTTTGTAGCCTCCCTCCCCCATTTTGGGTAACCAATGTCCAAGTTGCCCATCCCTATCAACCCGGTATACTGAGGGGGTGGGAATGATCCTTGCTGTAAAGATCAAAGCTTATCTTTTAAAGGACCATAGTTAAGGCAACAAGAGGTAGCTAACAGCTTCAACATCCTGGATTTTTTTAATTTAATTTTTTCATTTTTAGGGTGCAAAGATAAGTGGTTCTGGATTTTTAAAAACTAAAATCATTTTCCTAAAAGTACGTTTTCCTATTCTGGACAGATTAAAACAGGTAACATTTTCGCCTGGTGTTTTGTAACCACATAACTAAGGTCACTGACTTCTTTGTTAAGTGCTCTTGCATTGGTTCCAACTCATAGTGACTCTATTTGTAGGGTTTCCAAGGAGCAGCTGGTGTGTTTGAACTGCCTACCTTGTTGTCTAAACCAAACTTGCAGTCTAGTGCTTATCCTACAGCACCACACCAGCTTAAAGTAGTTGGGTCTTTACTGCCCTCTGATCTACCTCCTTCACTTAGCCAACTCTATTTTAGGAACCGTTGCAACATTTACACTTTCTGTTACCAAATTGGGCTGTGAGTAACCACAAACAAAAATCTAAAGGTGCACTAAACAGAATGTTTATTTTACCTAGAAATCCAGCAGAGGGCAGGTTCCAAATGCTGAATTATCAATTAGCATTATTAAGAACCCAGGTAGTTTCCCTCCTTTCTGCTACTGTTAGTATGTCAAATTCTCCCCAGGATGCCTTCTCTCATAAGCTGTTGACAACAATTTCAGGTATTGAGTTCAGAAAGAGAAACATACGTGTCTTATGTGACTCTTAGGAGCAAGAAAACCTTTCCCCAGAGCATCCCTTGAGGATATCACATTTCTTTGACCAGAATGGATTCACCTGCCCATTCCTAACCTGGTTCTCCAGCAAGGGGAATGGCTTAACATAATCAGATTTTTCTTCTCTGAAACGTGGGGTGAATCCAGCTTCTTTTGATGCACAGAGTTGTGTGGAAGGAAATAAGTACCTAAAAATGTTGGAATTCATTTCAGAAGGAAGGAGAGGTGAAGACAGCCACCAGTACCTGATTATCCCAATACATAAGTAGATTGATAAATATATCTCAGAAGGTAATTTTACAGTGGAGGACATGAAATCCACATTTATTCAGTGTCTTCTACCTGGTAGACACTTTTAAGCCTTTGTGTGTTCTGTCATTTAATCCTCACACTAAGCCTGGGAAACAGATATTGATAACCACGTTTTGCAGTTGATGAACCAGGCTTTGTAAAGAAAATTGTCCAGGACCGCTCTACTCAGGATCACATGGAATAGAGCTTTGATTAACATTGAAGTTTCACTTTCAAGCTTGATATCATGATATTTCCACATGGAATCCTGACACTGTAGGGTAAGCACTGGACCACAAGGTCTGTTTGAACTGCAAAGTTGACAGTTCAAACACACCAGCTGCTCCTCAGAAACCTTATACAGGGTCTCTCTGACTCAGAACCAACTCAATGGCACTTAATAACAACAACAAATGATGTGAAGAGTTGGAATTAGAACTCTTTAGAGGAAAATAAAATCACATTTTTTAAAACAAAAAGATAGGTTTCCAGATGTCTCTGAGATATGGAATTCATATCATAGTTTACTCCCAATTAGAAGGTGTAGCTGCTGTGATTATATAGGACTGGGTGGGCGACAGGGGCTTAGAGCTCTTTCTAAGCTTTGTCTCCTTGGTAACCCTTAAGTGCCTCTGGAGGCTCCCAGAATCCTTGAAATGCTGAAAATACAGCAACCACAAGCAACCAGGTGGGCTTGGACCAGTTAGTTGTTCCTAGAACAACTATCAATGCATTCATCTCAAAGAGGATTTTGAAGATGGCACACTTGTTTTGTAACAATGCTTTTGACTCTGTGCCCAAAGAAGTGAGGAAACAGCCCTGGACAGATAACCATTTCAACATCAGAAGGGAGCAGCTGGAGAGCATCAGGGACTTGGGGCTGAGGTCCTTAGGCTCTATTGATTGCTTTCAGTCCTTGAGCAACCCTTCCTCTCTTAAAACTTCTTTTCTCTTGTAACAATTTTGTTTCACATGCAAGGGTGAGTCAAAAAATTATCTACACTCTGGCTGTAGATTTATTTTAATCAACTTTTGGAAAAAACAAATACAACATTTTTTATACATAATCTCCTTGCTTTTCAGTACCTTTTGTCCATCTGTCAACAAGCTTTTGCCTTCCCTTATTAAAAACATGTTTTAGGCTGAGCTGCACGAATGCATTTTTGTCTTCACTTCTTCATGAGAGGTAAATCTTTGTCCTCAAAGGGCTGTTTTTAGGGACCAAACAGGTGAAAGTCCGATGGAGCAAGATCAGGAGGATGCTTTAACACCACAAAATGAAGTTTTTACAGTGTTAACAACAGTAACAACAGCAGCCAGACTAGGATTATTCATAAAGCTTGTATTTCCTTCATTACCCACTACCCCATAACCAGAGGGTCAGGAGAGAACTAGAGTTCCACTTCCAAGGCGACTCCTCAATCAAGGGAATAATGGTACTTTTAAGCATCTGTAATAATATAATTGAACAAAAGGGCTACATCTGGGGGAAAGGAAGGGTAAGTGGAGAATGGGTTTGTCATACTAATGAGCCCTGCAATTTTCTCCATACAGCTTCATTCCAATATTGGGACCTTATTCTTGTGCAACCAATACGCCATCTCTCAAATAAGAAACCAAATGAGGCTGTAAATTCAATTAATATTATTCAATAAGTTGAAAGATCAAGGAAGGGCTCTTGAGTGCACTGTTCAGCTATCAACCTTGCATCTGTAATAGATGAAATTCAGTGTGGTTGTAGGACGTCTCTAGGTTTCAACTGGTGTCAGGGATTTGAGGTGGTTCTCGTTCCTAAGTTTTTCATTGCCATTAAAAATAACTACATCTTACGACATTGAGTTCTTCCTACCCATGCCATTTTAGGGTGGCAATGAGCTAGTTTCCCAGAGCTGGACCTTTAGTGGGCATGTCATTTCTGATAACTCCTGCTAAATTAGATACGCATGAGCTGCTAGATTACCATCCAGAGTGTTAGTGTAGCTTTCACTCCTTTCTATCCTATCAAACCCAGATAATCTACCCCAGATCTTCCTTATTTTCCTACTTCTCTGTAATTTGCAGTAACTGTTCTACTAAGAAATTCCATATTAGTTAGGAACTTTTCAGTGACTATGAAAATGCAATCTGTCATAAGGACAGGAGGAGAAAATTGTATGGACGTATACTAAGAAGTAGAATCATAGGAAGTTGGAGGATGAGGTTTGGAAAATGGACAGGAACCAAAGCATCATGGAGTCAAGAAGAAGGAAGCAGAACAACCATTTTGATGTTTCTGAAGTCCCTGCTGACACTACTGTGTAAAATCTGTTGTGTTTCAGTCATTCCATATTCAGCAGATCCTGAGTACATCGAATGGACCAAGGCCAGGTCCTGTGCCCATACCCTGGGGTAGGAACAGGCAGAGGCTGTGTCAGCCCCTCTGCTTTAGTGGGCGATGAGGCACTACAGAACCATGGCAGATCCCCAGAATTGGAAAGGAGAGAATATCACAGCCTGGAGAACTAAAAACAACAAACATTGAATTTAAGCAATACTGAATTATAGACAGACACTCAGAGGAGAAAAGTATAAACCAGAATGCCCCATGAATTAGTGCTAACAAATTACCTTAAATTTATATATTCTAGAAAAATGTTCACACATTGAATTCCTTATATATATATCAAGCCATGTGAGGTGTTGGGGAATACTAAGGGACCATAAGCTCAATGGGAAGACAAACACGCAGACTCAAGGTTATGCATTATAATGTCTTAGTTATCGAATGCTACTATAACCCCAGATAGATGGCACTAACAAACAAAAATGTATATTTCACAGAAGGCTTTCTGTATACAGGGTGCCGGCTGTAGGGGAAGTCTTTCTGTCTCAGCTTTGGGGGATGGTCCTCTCTCTTCAGTGTTTATTCTTTGGCTTCTTGGTGATCTTCATGTGGCATGACACCTATCTTCCCTCACGTCTACTTTTGTCTCTGTTTCAATCTGCTCTTTTTAAAAAAATTTATTAGCACAAACATTTATTTACTAATCGAGGCATGATCCTAATTAAACCAACACTTTGAAACAATTGCATGTAAATGTTTGTGAGAGAAATAATTGAACACAGTAATGAAAAAACAAAACACAAAGCATTGTGGAGATTTGCTCATTGAACTGAGCTTGTTCATTCTCATTGTTGTTGTTGTTGTTTAGTGCCATCGAGTCGGGTCCGACCCATAGCGACCCTGTACAGGGTTTCCGAGGGTGTAAATCTTTACGGGAGTAGAAAGCCTCATCTTTCTCCCGCGGAGCGGCTGGTAGTTTCGAACCGCTGACCTTAAGGTTCGCAGCCCGATTCGTAACCACTACGCTACCAGAGCTCCTAATGCCTATTCAAAGTAAAGATGGAATTTTTATTCTACTTTCTCATAGGTCCAAGTACAGGTGACATTATTCATAACACATAATTAATTTTCCAGTTTTCGTGCTTTCCTTCCCATCCCACTCCTGTTGTTGAACCAAAACACCATCTGTAAAATTTTAGACAGTCTGAGTTTTTCTGCCATCATCTGTAGTTTCTTCAAACTTTTTCTCCAGGTTTCATGAAAGTGTGTTGTTTTCAAAGTGCTTTCACTTTTGGTGGTGAGGGTTTTGCCATCAGTAGTGATGATACAATCAGGTTTGGCCACTGCATCCACTTTTTGCAGAGCCTTGCTTATTCTTATTTCCTTCATGTAATCATCAAAGCCTTGGCTGTCTACCAGACGCCATCTTCCTACCAGCTGCTGTATGGTAGACATGGTGGGTGTGGACAGGCAGATGTGCAGAGCGATTAGAGAGGTCTGGTGAGAAAACGTGGTGTCAATCTGCTTTTAATCTCTCAAAGGTGAATGGCTAAAAGTAGGCATTTACTTATATGATCTCTTAACATAACAAAGAAAATCCACTCCTAAATGAGATTGTGACTACAGGTATAGGAGTTAGAATTTACAATACATATATTTGAGGAGTGGAGGTGGAGTACACAATTTAATCCATAACATTGTTGTTGTTAAAAGCCCTAGAATTAGTTCTTATTCATAGTGATCCTGTGTAGGGTTTCTAAGGCTGTGCATCTTTGTGGGATCAGAAATTTTGACTCTTGTGGACCTTTAAAATTTTCTTTAACTTTAATTTGAACTTGGATATGAGCAATTCCACAGTCAGCCCTGGCCTTGTTCTGACTGATGATATTGAGCTTTTCCATCATCTCTTTCCACAGGCGTAGCCGAGTTGATTCTTCTCTATTTCATTACATACACACCACAAGGTCCCTGTGTGTAGTTACTGGTTATTGTTGTTGAAAAGAACGTTTTCAAATTTCTGCCGTGCAATCCCTGGCATAATTTCTATCACCATGAAGTATTTTCCAGCTACAGATTCTTCCTCTTTGTTTTCCACCTTTGGCTTTCTATTCACTAGTAATTATCAGTGCATCTTGATAGCATATTGATCAGTTTCAAACGTCAGTTAGAAACCCTTTAATTTAATGCTCTAATATTCATCATTCATCTTCATACCACCAATCTGTCTCTGAGAACTCAAAGATGAAAACACAGTTCTTACTTTCAAGATATTAATCACTGCTTGATTAACAGATTCTGGGGCCATTGTATGTTCTGGCATTGTAGCCATTTAGTTCATCAAACATTTCTCCAAAAGAGTTCATTTTACTCCTTTAGTTAAAAAACAAAAGTCCTGATTTTACATGAGGGAGCTTCAAAAAGTTTGTGGAAGAATTCCATAATCTTTCTTTCTTTCTTGATACATTTATTAAAAATTAGACTAATGGTCCTGTGGCTCAAATGTAAGTATGTGCTGACTTCCACAAAACATGATTCATTGTAAGGGACTCTTCACAGCTACAGTCTGGACAGAAATAAAAGGTAAACAGAAATGAATGCCAAGAGAGGACCATTTAAAACTCAATCCTCTTGATAATTATTATTTGCTAGAAAATGATGTTTAACATTATTTACAATTATATCAACATTCATGACAGCCTAAGGGTGCCATATGACCACAAGAAATCTTCATACTTCCCAAACACTCTTATATTTTAAGCTAAGAAAGTCAGTAATGAGAACAAACTTATTTCTGGGTCTTCTTATTGCAGATGGGAGGAGAAACTGGCACCAGGTTCCTCATACTGTACATTCACATGTGATGCCAAATCTTCATATGCTGTCCAATTTCTTTAAGATAAATGGAGTGACTCACAGCACGGCCATGTAGATAAGAAAGTTCCATATGGAGGAGATCACATCCTCTTGCATCTTCCGTTTCATTTCCTCTGGGTCCAGCTTCAGTGCTAGGCTCTCCATCTGGAACATCATGACTTTGCCTCAACGACTTCCAGACACAGCCTACTACTTTCCTCTGTAGCTGCCAGGCATCCGGATCGAATTCCATAATCTTTTTTTTTTAAGGTTTTTATTATGGATTGAGTGAAAATTTACAGGGCATATCATCAGTTTTACATTCAACAAATCAT
>NW_006408568.1:13619241-13632848 GCF_000296735.1 Chrysochloris asiatica
GTTGAGCTTCTTGAATGCTTATCTTTTCACTTTTCATGATGTTAGGAAAATTTTCTTCCAGAAACTCTTCAACTATCTCCTCTGTGGGCTTGTGTGATTGTTCCTTGTCTGGAATGCCAATAATACTTTTTTTTTTATTTTAAATTTTTTATTGTGTGATAGTTTACATGGGAGAACATTAGTTTTACTTTCATTCTATTATACATTGTTTCATTGCCATAGTTACCATCCTGTCCATGCATCATCACCCAACCAAAGGGTAGATCCCGCAGGTCCCCTTCCCCCTACGGTCCTCAACACACAGCCCCCTTCCCTTCTTGAATGTCAAGTCCTCAGCCACTCCATCTCTCTATGCCATCCTCTCTGTCTCCATCTCAGGCCTCACTGCTTCTCTGGGTGGGGTCCCGATATCCGCTCTTCTCAGTGATGGTCCCAGGGGCCTTCGCTCCTAGACTGAAAGGTTAATCACTCCCCTCTTTGCTATAAAATATCCGCCTTTACATCTCCAGTCCTCACAATCAGTCCTGATAACAATTATTCACCCTTGCATCACAAGAGACCCATCTGCATTTCTTTTCATTAGCCCTTCCTAGACAGGTTGGATATTACTCACTTGAGACTGTACCATCCTCCCCGCCCTGTTGATCTAGGCTCCCTCTTGAAAGCTTGTAAGCCAGTCACTTCTTACCTTTGTATCCCTCTCCCCGTTTTAGGTAGCCAATGTTCAAGTTGCCCATCCCTATACTGGATACATTGTAGCCCCTTTTTAGGTTGGAATGTCAATAATTCTTATGTTATTCCTCTTCATGTTATCCAACATGAATGTTAGGCCTTCTTCAGATTTCTTTATCCTTTTTTGTGTTTATTCTTCTATCTTAGTAGTGTTGAGAGATTTATCTTCTAGCTCACTAGTTCTGGCTTCTATCTCTTCAATTCTACTCCTTTGCCCTTTCAGTGTATTGCCCTTTTCTGATATTCTATTATTAATCATTTGGACCTCTTTCTGTAGATTTTGAATTGTTTCCAATGCTGTATCTGTCTTATTTGATTGTTCCTGTAGCGCTTTCCTGACTTCTTCCTTATTTTTCTCAACTCCATTGTATAGTGTTTTGATACATTTTATAATCATTTTTCTGAATTCCTTCTCTGGCATTTCTTAAACCTGTCCATCTTCCAGTATGGAGTGTAGGTCTACTTCCATCTCATTTGCCTGAGTCACTTTATCTCGTTTCTGGACATGTGCAGATACGGTCATCTACTTCTGTTTTTTTGTGCATCTTCAGGGGTTATCTATGGCCTTAATACTCAGATGGGTATGCATTTTGGTATTTTTTATTCTTTCTGATTGCCTCCAGGTAGATGTGATCAGGAAATGGGCTTCCCTGTTCACTCTTCTTGAGAAATTTCAAGATACCACTGTTGGTTGTTTTGACGTAACTTAGGATTTAATTTTCGGCCTATTTCCTCTTTTGTCTGCTTGTCTGGTGCCACAATCCCGTTCAAGCCTTGTTTCTAGTTGGAAACAGTTCAGGGCCGGCTGTGGCCATTTGGTTTTAATTGGAAACTATCTCTTTAAATTTCAAGGAGATCTGTGAGCATGCGTAGTAGAACCCTCCGAGGGTGGGGCTGGGGTGTCCACTAGCTCAGGCACACTTATAGTCACCAGAATGGAGGTACGCAGACATCAAGGGACCAATGAACAGCTACCAAAAGAAAATAATGTCCACACCTTTATCTCTGTGGTTCTGCCAGGCATCTGTGGCCTCTCTGATCCTTCCCCTGCTTGGTCTCACCCAAGATGGCAGCTCCTGGAGCAGCTGAGTGTCCTGGACTAGAAAGCAATGGATTTCTTGCTTCTGCCACAAATTCCTCCAGCTGAAAGCCTTCCAGCCTTCTAAATATTCCTTTATATGTGTTTCAGAGTTCTGGGACCATCCCCTAAGCCTCCTTGGTTGGGTATACTGTGTCGTTGGCAGAGCTCTTTACTACACTTCCACCTAATCCACCATCTTGTTTGTTCCTCTCCCATAATCTTTTAACTGAGGTTTCTCATGAAGTTTTTGAACCCCTATGTATGTATAATATGTATCTATATGTGTGTATATATGAAATGGACCCTGATGTGGCACTACAGGATAAGTCCTGGATTGGCGTTCATACCCATCAACCACTCTTGGAAATCTTATACAGGGTTGTTATGAGTTGGAACATACGCCATGACACCTAATAGCAGTATTCTTTCCTCCTGATATTTTCAGATTCAACTCCTGTTTGCTTCCAATTATTGATCTAATTTTTTGTTATGCAGTTTGAATTTGGCTGATGCCTGATGAATCACAGACTTCTCAATGGTGAATCTGAACATAATGTTCAGCTCCAAAATTGGCCCCCAAAAGTCATCATAATACCATCTTTCCCAGTGTGAATCAGAACCACAAATCTACAAATTGACCCTATGACAGCCTTCTCATACCTGGTAAAAAGCCTTTCCAAATCTCCTGTATTACAGACCGTGCAGAGGTTCGAGGCCCTATAGGGCCGAGTGTAACAGATCTAGCCACTTGGCAGTTAATAGCAAATTGTTTTTCATCTTAGTGTTCAGTTATATTTATTTAATTCCAAACATGAGCCCTAGATGTCCACAGAGAAATGCAATATCCCCCTAAGTTTCTAAGGTCAAGATTTTCCTCCTAGAACCAAGGCAGTAAAACTTCCTCAGAGGACGAACAAGGACAGGTTTACTGGGATTAAGCAGGGAGGCTCTGGAGAGGAACTGCCCGGGGTATATTCACTTGGGGTGGAGTGGTAAATTCTGGGAATACAGGATTAAGGACAATGGGGGCAACTCCCTCGGACCACCCTGGATTCAATCAGATTGATCCAAGTGAAGGTTAAACCCAGTAAGGAAGAAAGGAATATTGGTTTAAGTAAGGTTTACTGGCTTAACTTATTTTAAAGATTGTCTTGTCTGAATAATACCATTCTTCTGTAAAGATCCCTCCCTGAAAGAGAGGAAATAAAAGAGGAACGCAGACTTAAGTCTGCGGGGGGCATTATTGCTTGCAGGGTATGAAGAGGCTGTCTGCCAGTTTTGCATCTACTCTGGTCTCCGAGTGTTTCTTTTCTCTCTCGCCTCTCCAGACATCCCACCTAGAGTTAGTCTGAGAAGGGAAAATGTCAGCCACTGAGCAGTCTGTCTGGCAGCTTGCATCAAGCCTGTATGTCTGTCTTCTTTGTATCTCTTTTCTCTGTCTTCTTTGTGTCTGTTTTTTCTCTCTCTCTCTCTCTCGCCATTGTCACCGGACACCCCATCTTCGGGTCCTCACCCCCTTGCCGAGGCCAGACCCCGGCACTCCTGGTTCCACTAAACATCAATCTGCCAGTTTTAAAAGTAAGTTGCATTTCTGTCAAATTAGAATTTTTAAAAATAACAAGTGTCAGATCCTTAAAACTTCCTACAAAGAACTGGATCCAACTCATGATAAATTTCTAGAAATATAGGGGCAGGTAGCTGAAGAGACAAGTAAAAGGTTTAGATAAATAGCCAGTTTGATTCTGGATAATCAAGTAATAAAGTCAATATTGAATAAAAGGGATGAGTTCATGTGTTACCAATCACTGTTTCTTTTTGTTGAAAAGATATTTGCAGATAGTGAACATGGTGTGGCTCTAAAATTCTCAATATGAGCATTTTTAGATTTATCCTTCCTTTAATTATAAATTGATGGCATTCCGAAGCCAGTAAGAAATGGTACTTTGTTGTCTATCACTGCATGAATGGATAAATAAAATATGGTACATACTACACAAAGTTAAATAAAGTAGACTCTGTAAAACACCTCATAACATGGATGAACTTGAAGGGCATTATGCTGAGTGAAATAAGTCAATCACAAAAGGACAAATATTGAATGTTGCTGTTAGATGCCATTAAGTCAGTTCCTACTCATAGCCACTGCCCTGGCCTGCGCCATCTTCACAATGTTGTTATGTTTGAACCCACTGCTGCTGCCACTGCATCAGTCCATCTCCTTGGGGAACCCTCCACTTTACCAAGCATGATGCCCTTTTCCAGGGACTGGTCTCTTCTGAAAAATGTCCAAAGTATGAGAGACAAAGTCTCGCCATGCTTGCTTCTAAGTTAACTGGAGAGTAGACATGTATGAACTTGGATGAAGGGAAAAGCAATATATGTAAGCAGAAGGCCAGCATAAAATGACTAAGGCACAGGAAGACACTGGGAGTTGTTGAGTGTAAAAGACAACAAAAGGTAAGTACTGTTGCATACAGGATCCTGCAATAACAACAAATAACATCTATAAGTAGATGCATAGGTAGAAATGCAAACAGAACAGATGGGGAAGGCAAACAGTAGTACATCCATGAGTATATATAGGTTTGGCAGAGGATATTTTACATGTGTATTAGTACGTGCTGCAAATATATCTAAGGTTATTGTATAGTATGTTGTTGTTTTTAAGTGCCGATGAGTTGGTTATGACTTACAGCAACCCTGTATAGGGTTTCCAAGGAGCAGGTAGTGGGTTTGAATTGCCGACTTTGTGGTTTGAAGTCCAGTGCTGATTCTACAGCACCACATCAGTAGTCCATTGTATAGCATACAGAGGGTAAAATTCTGAAAACTTAGCCATAACCAAATACCTTGAGGGAATGAGTCACTGGACTTGAGGCTTAGTCCTACAGTCTTAGTGAACAGGTAAGTCAATTGGCATAACATAGTCCACAAAGCCACCATTCTACATCTTACTGTGGAAAGTAATGATTGGGGTCTTAAAAGCCTAGGAGTGGCCATCTAAGATGCAACCTTTGGTCTCTCCTCATCTGGGGCAAACAAGAGTGGAAAAAAAAAAAATCAAGGACTCAAGGAAACTATTAATCCAAAGGACTAATGGATCTCACGAATCACAGCCTCCCTTACCCTAAGACCAGAAGAACTAGTTATTGTGCAGCCAGCCACCACTACTGAGCACTCCGGTCAGGATCACAATAGAAAGTCCTGAACAGAGATGGAGCAGGAAGAGAAAACAGTAGAACAAAATTCAGAATAATAGGAACAGATTTACTGCTCTATTAGAGACTGATGGAACCCCAAAACTGCAGCCTTTATACACCTTTCAAACCTGGAATTGAACTCACCCCCAGGGAATCAATTTTCAACCATACCACAGACAGGCCTATAAACAATAAAACCAGGAAGTCATGTATTCCTCAATGCAATCAACCATACGAAACCAAAAGGGCAGCATTTTCCAAAAACAAAGTTCAGAGGCAGGAAGGGACAATGATGAGGAACAAATGGAAACAGGAAACCAGGGAGGATGTGGGAAGAGTGCTGTTACATAGAGATTACAACCAAAGTCACAACGCAAAATGTGTATAAATTGTTGAATGGAAAACTAATTTGTTCTTTAAGCTTTCACATAAAAGGTTTTTTTGTTCTTTTGTTTTTTAAAAAGAGAAAGAAATGGAACGTTGAGCTCTTCTGATGGTCTATGAATTGGCTATGCCCATGCTCGACCTCTTGAGTGCCTTGTCGCTGCTTCTGGCTATATGCGGGTGCATTTAGTAGCTGGTTTATAGTCAGGACTGCCCTTCTCCCATCCTCTCCTCCCTTACCTCTGTTCTAACTCTGGCATTATTTAGCTGTGTGATCTTGGACAAATCAATTTCTCTAGGCCCAAATTTTCTCATTTAAAATATAAGAAGTCGGGATTAGGTCCATGATTTTATAAATAAATGTCGTAAGCAACAAAGAAAGAGAAAAGAACTATGGGAGAGAAGAGACAATTTGTGTACTAGTAAAATCCCACCAATAATTCAGGTACCCTGTGCCACTGTCTAGACAAGATCTTGTCGCTTCTTACGTGATTTCACATGTGGAAATTCCATTAGAAAATTGTTTGGGCAAGATTTTTTTCTCTTTTTGGAAAGAAAAGCTGAGCTCAATCATTATGTACTATGGATTCCTGCTCTTTCCTCCTCTTTTGTTCTACATGATATGTTTCTTGCGCAATGTTGCTTCTAGCACCTATATTGTTTTGCTTTAAAAATAGACATTTTATTTATACAAGGTACAATTTCAAAATACAAATCATATATTATATGTAAATACAATTATAAAGACGTATAAATATAAATGCATATATATGTAAAACATCACTGAGTTCGGTTTTCTTCTTTCTGAATCCTTAAATCAAGAGGGTTCTTTGGGAATGATGGTTCTTCTGCCAGGTCAGTGCTCCCTTTCTATGCATTGTGGATCTCCTAACTGGAGATAGACTTTTTAAGGAGCTGAAATGCTGCTGTCATCCTTTAGACATCTCCAAGCCCTTGTAATTAACTTAGAGCCTCAGGTATACTTCTTTTATTTGTAAACTAGAAATCAGGATGAAGGAGATAATCGAGTCAGTTTCGATTCACAGAAACCCTGTATAAGGTTTCTGAGGAGTGGCTGGTGAGCTTGAACTACTGACCTTGCAGTTCAAACCAACCTTGCAGTCCAGCATATTGACCCACAGCACCACTTCAGGAATCAATGTTAGAAGGAAGAAAAACTCTGAGAAAGAGTTTTTCAACCTCATCCTGGAAAGTTTCAACAACTCCAGAGGATTTGGGGACCTGACGAGTTTACCTGCAGCATGGCATGACAGTCAGCCAGAATCAAGCCTGTGGTTGGAGAACCTACCCATTCAGAACATGCCTTGGCCAAGAATATTTTATTATTCTGGTGGGCTTTTTCCTGGCACCAACTCCCTGAGCCCTTTCTACATTCTCTTTTGCTAAAGCAGAGTTGGCTCCTATGCTTCAGACTTTATGGATTTAGTTTTTTCCCCTTGTGTTTCATAAGTTCTGTTGGTAGTCTTCTGTATCTTTCTCTCTGTTGCTAGTTCCTTCAGTCATTGGCATATGTTCCATGTTGTCCATTTCAGCATTCGATGTTGGGGGATGTTGCCTACAAAGCAGATAATGCACAGGTTTTGAAAAGAGGAGAGGGACACTCTCAAATTAAGTAAACCAATAATTATTATAGACATGTAGCTCTAGCACAGTATGGATTACATTAGCAGATATAAACCCGCTGCTCAAGAATCATAAAAATACTTTGTCTTAATTATCTGTGCCACTCAAAGAAAGAGAAAACCTAAGTTGCCTGATTTTATGGATAGTATTTAACTCCTCTTTTGGCATTTTCCACTTCTCCATCTACCAAAGATTGAACAATCTTGTTGGGGCAACTCCTCCCCCTCCCCCCCCCCACCTTGACAGAATGCTGCTAAAAAGTAGTCATTCCAAAGGCAGGGAGCAATTAAAGAAAAAGAGGGCTTAGAGCCTGGCTAAGTCAGATTAGAAAATCTTGATTAAAATGATTTAACATTTAGAAATTTATAAAACATTTATAAAGTGACTATAAATTGCTGTTGTTATTAAGTACTGTGGAGTCGGTTCTGACTCATAGTGACCCTGCACAGGGTTTGCACGGCTATACATCTTTATGGGAGCAGAAAGCGTTATCTTTCTCCTGCAGAGTGGCTGGTAGTTTCGAACTGCCGACCTTGAGGTCAGCTGCCCGACTATAAATTAGACATTATTAAACACTTCCAGGAATCTTGGTGTGGTGCTGTAGGATCAGTACTGGTCTTGGAACCACAAGGTCGGCAGTTCAAACCCACCAGCTGCTCCTTGGAAACCCTATACAGGGTCACTATGAGTTGAACCATTTCAATGGCACTTAACAACAAAACAGTTCCAGGCACTTAATATGTCTTAGGAAAACAGACAAATAAATATAATAATCAGTCCTTGGATAACAAAGAGGAAGAATATTTTTGTTTCTTAAGTTGCTCACCTATCACTGGATTATCTCAATTTCTTTAGGCCCTGATATTTGGTTCAAAGAAGGCTTGGTGACGTAGTGGTTTAGGCACTGGGCTGCTAACCACAGGATTGGTGATTGAAACACACCAGTCACTCCAAGGGAAAAAGATGAGACAATCTGTTCCCATAAAGATTTACAGTATCAGAAACCCTAAGGAACAGTTCTACTCTGTCCTATAGGTTCTCCATGAGTTAGAATCCACCAAATGGCAGTAGGTGGCAGTGAGTATCTGGGTTAACTCTCCCATGGCTTACATAAGCTCCCTCCCAATGATAAACAATTTGTTAGGACAGTTTAAAGGGAGGAACTTGAGTTCCTTGGAGTGAGAGTTAAACTATAAATCATGGCTCTAGGTCAACTCCAGGAACTCTGGTGGCACAGTGGGTTAGGTTCTGGGCTGCTAACCAAAGGTCTGTGGTTGGAGCCCACCAGCTGTTTCAAGGGAGAAAGATGAGGCAATCTGTTCTTGTGAAGATTTACAGCCCTGGAAACTCTATGGAACAGTTTCACTCTGTCCTAAACGGCCACTATGAGTAGGAATTGACTCAGAAGCTTGTTATTGTTGTTGTTAAGTGCCATAGAGTTGATCCTGACTCGTAGTGACCCTGTATAGTGTTTCCAAGTAGCAGCTGCTTAGTTTGAGCCACTACCCTTGCAGTTCAAACCTATCTTGTGGTCCAGTGCTTTATCCCACAGTGCCATACCAGGTCCCCAACTTGATGGCAGTGGGTTTGATTTTGTTTCTTTAGATCAACTCACCGAAAATCAATTTGCTAAGGGCCAATTTGTTGAGTGACAAATCTACCTAATAATCAATTTTCAAAAAAAAAAAAACTTTATGGAAAGATCCACGCACCAAAACACCAACTAATCACATTTACTAAATTTCCAAATTCTTATTAAACATTTATTTATGAGTATTTCTTTAATAAAGTCAAGGAATATTGGCATTTTCCTTTTGTGAGTACATTTATGAGCCATGTATATAACATTTACATATTCCTTTTAAGAATACATTTTAAGTGCATTAGTCTTTAAAATAATAGTAAAATAGTATATTCTTTTTAATATAAACAGTGAATAGAGTTACTTTTTTTAAAAATGTAATTTAAAATATATGTAATCATTGTTGTTGTTGTTAAGTGCCATCGAGTCAGTTCTGACTCTTAGAGACCCTGTACAGGGTTTCTGAGGAGCGACTGGTGAATTTGAACCACCAACCTTGCAGTTCATACCGACCTTCCAGTCCAGTGCATTAACCCACAGCACCATACCAGAACTCCAATGTCATCATTATAATCTCTTTAAAAACACAAATGCAGCATTTTATGTGGACATTTTTCAGTTTGAATGATACCTTGAAATTTTTTTTAAAAAGCCATCTGTTTTGCTAACATCTTAGCATATTTAAGGTTGTTTTTAGGGTCCCTGATGGTGCATTTGGTTAAGCATCAGACAGCTAACTGAAAGATCTACGGTTCAAACCCACTAGCTGCCCCTCAGGAAAAAGATGAGGCTTTCTGTTCTTGTAAAGATTTACAGTCTTGGAAAACCTAAGGAGACGCTTTACTCTGTCCTCTAGGGTTGCTCTGAGTCAGAATCAACCAGACAGCAGTGGGCATTGTGTATTTATTTATTTATTTCCACCTGTCTGGCTCTCGTTGTACCCCTTTTTGATGGGTGAGCTGAGAACTGATTTGGGAAATGAAGGGCTATAGGGTTGCCTCAGTGACAGTTTGGCTCTGACACTCTTTTTGGTCAATACAGAACAGTGTGAGTATCAGGCTAGTATCTTTGATAGGGCATTCAGGGAATCATCATAGTATAATTCTTTTTTTCATAGGGAAAGAGCTTGTTCTGTGTGATTAACCAGGTACTCACCTTGTTCGTTTGCAATATACCAGAAAAATTACTCCACAGAGCAAAATGACAGCTAGGACTGTCACTGTAAAAGAACAGAGCAAAGATGATAGCATACTAAAAGTTCCAGTAGTAGATTCATTTCTAAGACCCTGAAGACTCTTAAAAGCCAAATGCCTTTCTAACCAACTTAATGTTATTAATGTTTCTTAAGGGTCCTTAAAATACTTACTGATGTAGATCAAAGACCACAGCCTTCAGTATGGATTGTGCCTCAATGCAAAGAAAACAAAAATCCTTACCACTGAACTAATAAATTGTGGTTGTTGTAGTTAAGTGCCGCTGAGTTTGTTCCGACTCATAGTGACCCTGTAAAAGGTTTCCAAGGAGTGGCTTGGACTATGACCTTGCAGTTCAAACCAACCTTGTGGTCCAGTGCATTATCCTGCAGTGCCACATCATAATGAAGATTGGAATTGTAAAGGCGTCATTTTGTTTGGATCAACAATGTATTACATTAATCAAATCTGTTGCACAAGACCTCTTTAAAGTATTCAAGAGCAAAGATGTCAGTTTGAGGTTGAGGTGTGCCTGACTCAAGCCATAGTATTTTTTTTTTTTCCTATTTACTTTATTTATTAAAGTTTTTATTGTGGATTGAGTTTATAGGGCAGATCATCAGTTTTACATTCAACAAATCATATACCTTGTTTCATTACAATGATTATAATCCCCTCCATGTACCATCAGTTAACAGTATTTCTATTTATTTTAGCTCCTTTTTTTTTTTTTTTTTTTTTAAATCAAGCCATAATATTTTCAATAGCTTCATGTTGTTGTTGTTGTTGTTGTTAGGTGTCATTGAGTTGGTACCGACTCATAGTGACCTTATGCACAGCAGAACAAAACACTGCCCAATCCTGGGCCAACCTCACTTCATATGCATATGAAAATTGAACAATGAATAAAGAAGACTGTAGAAGAATTGAAGCATTTAAGTATGGTGTTGGAGGAGAATATTGAAAGTGTCATGGACTGACAGGAGAACAGACAAATCTGTGTTGCAAGAAGTACAACCAGAATGTTCCTTAGAAGCCAAATGACCAGACTTTGTCTCTCATACTTTGGACATATTATCAGGAGGGGCCAGTCCCTGGAGAAGGACATCATGCTTGGTAAAATGGAGGGTCAGTGAAAAAAAAAGGGAGACGCCTTATGAGATGCACTGGCACCGTGTCAGCAGCAATAAACTCAAGTGTAACAATGATTGTGAAGTTGGTACAGGCCTGGGCAGTGTTTCGTTCTGTTGTGCATAAGGTCACCGAGTCACAACTGACTCGACAGCACCTAACAACAATAACAAAGGGTCCATGTAATTCAGTTTATTTTACAACTACCAACACTGACAGTTCAAACTGTCCTCACTTGTGTTTTGTCATATCCTCTGCTCCTAATCCTTGTCCTTCTCTGGCAAGATAACAGGATTGATGAAGCAAGGATGGGAGTAAGTTAGGAGGCAAATAAGAACCTCAAAGCTGGGGTGAGAGGATGTAAACACAACAAGGAAGAGGAAGTCAACACTTAAGGAGAAGTACTGCAAAAACCAAAGATGAGAAGTAAGAGGCAAACTCTTCCTGAGTTGTCCCATGGCATAACTTCCTCTTTTACTTCAACTTCACATAATCATGAATTTGCAACAATAGTGTGAAATGTCATTTTTCTTCCAAATTTCATCATCATCATCATTATATTTTATTTGCAACATTTTATGGCAGAGGAAGAGTGGTAAGGAAAACAGGGGTATTCAGGAGTGAGCTAGTGACTTAGAAAAAGGAAAATACATGTTCTGATAGAGTAGCAAGGACAGCCTGAACTAGTTGAGGGACTTAAGGGTGGAAGGCCAGATGGCAGAGCAACATCTGAGATTTATTAGGATAATAAATGTGACTTTTACATGGAAATGGAATAATAAGCTTGAAGCAGATTTGGCCAATTTGCTTTATTATTGTGAAATCTTTCTATAAAAATCACCCCAGCTGCTCGATGACAACCTCACAAGCTGTTGACTCTGGAGAAGCCAATAGGTCTCACTATGGACTGTGAATCACACATAATTCACAGATGGTTACAGCTACATAACTAGTACATAATCTTGTATACAAGGATAACTCTTTATGAATTAGTCTTCCAAATGTAACTCTACTAGAAGATAATGAAATATAAGAATATGGAGGAAGAACACTGAGCTTCTCTGCTGGGTAGGTAAATTGCTAGAGTTTTTCTCAAGGGCAATTGACAATTTATAACAGAAACCATAGAGAAGAATCTACACTTTAACTCTTGAATTGCATCTCTAGGAATTTATTTTAAGGGATGATTAGGCAAAGAAAAATATTGTGATGAATAATATAAAATAATTTTTATAAATAATATAATAATGTGTTCATCTAAATCTCTTATCAATAGAAAAATAAATTGTGTACCACCATAAAGTGGGATACTATTCAGTTATTCACATTATTAACAAGATCTGTATTTATTAACATGGGAAGGTGTCTATAATATCTTTAGTGGAAAAGCTGACTCAAGTAAAAATGAACCAAAAGTAATCTCAAGCAGGCATGTGTATGTCCATTTGTATGATAAAAAGTTTTGAAGAATACATACCAAAGTGTTAAGTAATCTTACTTCCTTGAAAAAAAAAAATGTTTCTGTTTTGTTCCTTATGTTGTTGCATTACTATTGTATTTAGAGGACTCAATAACATTGTGAAAAGAAAACAAAGGGATTCGTAAGTAAAAATAAGCCTACAGAAGTTCCAAAAGAGGTAACAGAAAGCATGGGAAATCGGTACATCTTTGGGGCTTTCAGACTTAACATTAATCACCACTATGACTAAGAAAAAGATTGTTTCAGTAACAATGTTGACTGAATAGGATTGGAATGCATTTATTGTAGAGGAAGAGATTTCTTAGAAGAAGCAAATTGATGTGCATGATAATTTTACTTTCACAATGCTTCTTCCTGTTTTGCTTTGTTTGTAACTTTTTATTGTGAATTGAGTGAAAGTTTACAGAGCTGATCATTCTTTTGTCATTCCATAAATCATACATTTCGTTTTATCTCAGCAATTGCATTTCCCTCAGGGCAGCATCACTCATTTCACTTCCTATGCCCTCTTCTTTCCCTCTTCCTTCTAAATTTTTTCCTGAGGTGAATGCTGCCCTTTAGATGTCAAATGCTTGACCATTCTGTGGTGTGTGCATTCCTCATTAGTATTATTGTAGCCCCTAAATTGCTTCGCTGAAAATTGATCCACAAGGATAAGTCCAGTTCCCAACTTGAAGAGAGTGACCAAGGGCCATAGTTTCAGGATTCTTCCAATCTCTTTCTGACCAGTAAGCCTGGTCTTTTTTAATTTTTATTTTTTTAAGTAATAATGAGTTTTGCTTCACAGTTTCTCCCACTCTATCCAGGACCTTCTAATGTGATCCCTTTCAGAGCAATTGATAGTGGTAGCTGGGCATCATCTAATTCTTTTGGTCTCAGGTTTGTGGAGACTGATGTTCACATGTTCCATTAGTCCTTTGGACTAATTGCTTCCAAGCATCTTCAATTTTTATTACTCTTCTTTCCTCCACACAGGGAGAGACCAACAGTTGAACGTTAGATGGCTGCTCATGAGCTTTTAAGATCCTACTCATTACTCACCAAAGTAGGATGTATAACATTGTCTATGGACTATATTATGCCCATAGACCATAGTGTCCTTTAAGACCATAGTCCTGAGCCTCTGGACCCAGCAATTCATTCCCTCAAGGGTGTTTATCTCAGAAGTTTTCATAATTTT
>NW_006408568.1:13634798-13676603 GCF_000296735.1 Chrysochloris asiatica
TGTGGCACTGTGGGCTAATGCGTCAGACTGCAAAGTCATTTGAACTGCAAGGTCGGTGGTTCAAGCTCACCAGCTGCTCCTTGGAAACCCTATAAGGGTCGCTATGGGTCGGCATCGACTCAATGGCACTTAACAACAACAACAATGACTAAAGATCATGAGCATTTCTTCATATGTTTATTGGCTGCCTGAATGTCTTCTTTGGTGAAGTGTCTGGTCATATTCTCTGCCTATTTTAAAATTGGATTATTTGTCTTTTTCTTGTTGAGGTATTGAAAATTTCTATACATTTTAGAGATTACTCCTTTGTCTGAAGTGTCATTGCCTAATATCCACCCCCATTATGTGGTTTCTCTTTTCACTCTTGTGGTGAAATCTTTTGATACACATAGGAGGTCCCAGTCATCTATTTTGTCTTCTGCTGTTTGTGTGTTTTCAGTTATGTTTTATGATATGTATTATGTATCACAGCCCCTAAGTTTGTCCCTAATTTTTCATTGGTGATCTGTTTAGTTCTAGGTTTTACACTTAGGCATCTAAAAAAAAAAAACATTGTTTTTGTAATATGGGTCTTATTTCATTTGTCTGAAAATGGATTTCCAGTTTTGCCAGCACCATCTATTGAAGAGATGATCTCCTCCCCATTTAATGTGTTTGGGCCTTTTGTTGAAGATCAATTGATCATAGGTGGATGGATTTGCTTCTAGATTCCCAATGTTGTCCAGTTGATTCATGTGTCTTTCATTGTGCCGATTCCAGGCTATTTTGACCACTGTGACTGTGTAGCGGGCTTTAACATCAGGAAGTAAGTGGCCTCCTGCTTTATTTTTGCTTTCAGTAATGTTTTGCTTATCTGAGGTCTCGTTCCTTTCCATATTTAATTAGTAATTACTCTTTCCAACTTTTATTTTAAAAAACAAACTTTATTTCAGATAAAATGAACATTTCCATAATTTAGGATAAACCAAAAAAGATATTCCTTATCCTGATTCCATTAGTACCAGTGATATGTCTTCTGTAAATATTAGAGTTAAATATTAAATATTGGTCTACAATGCTTGTGGGAAGCTTTTAGAGCCTTTTCTTAGTAGACATTCTGATTTTTCTGAATTCATCCCTTTCTCTTGGGTTTTGCACTCTTCATCAAAGGCTGGATTATTGCAATAAGCAGTCAGACAGTCTTTCATTGCAGAATTTCCTTCCTGGCATTTTACTACCATGGGGTTTCCAGAATTCTTGCAACATTTGGTAAAATCTTATGCTGTTGTTGTTGTTGTTGAATGCCTTCAAGAAGATTCAGCTCATAGCAGCCTTGTATAGGGTTTCCTATAAGCAGCTGGTGGGTTTGAACCACCAACCTTCTGGTTTGTAGTCCAGTGCTGATCCTACAGCACCACACCAGGAGTCCTTCCACCTAATAGTTCTGAACTTGTTCAGAACATCTCTTTCTGTCTTCTCTTGCATTATTTTAGGGATCAAAACATCCTTTTGACATGTCTGAGATGGTGCTCTGTAAGGTTGAGTGCCATTTTGGCAGGTAGACAGGAGGTAGCCTGGAGGAGGATTGGGGTTTGGGGGGGGGCAGGCAGGGGAGAAGCCTTGGCCTGGCACCATGTGCAGTCTCCTGGAGCTTCCTGTGTGAGGAGGAAAATTTTCCAAGTCTTTAAAGAATGATGTTGGAATCTGGATTTGGACTGCATTATATCTATAGTTCGCTGTGGGTAGTACTGGCATTTTCAAAATGTTAAGTCTTATTGTCCATAAGCATAGTATATCTTTCCATTTATGTAGGCTACATGTAGTAGTGTTTTATAGTTTTCTTTAAGTCTTTTGTGTCTCTGGTTAGATTTATTCATGAGCATTTCATCTTTTGGGTGGCTATTGAACCTCAATGGAAATAAAACAAAAAACCCTCACAGTTGGATCAATAAATAACATCGTGATAAACGAAGAAAAGATTGAAGTTGTTAAAGACTTCATTTTTGCTTGGATCCACAACTAACACTCATAGAAGCATCAGTCACGAAATCAAATGATGTGTTACATTATGCAGATCAGCTACAAAAGACCTCGTCAAAGTGTTAAAGAGCAAAGATAACAGTTCAGCAAAAATTTCTTAACTACTGCATTACTAGGGCTTCTTGATGATTGCACAGGGGTCCAGAAAGGTCAGCAACTACCCCCACCCTTGACTTCTAGAGGAAACTACAGCACATAGTAAGTTTAAGATGAAGAAGGCAGTTGAGGCAGTTGGTGGATAGCATTTGTCCTCTGTGTACCCATTTCTCTCATTTTTTAAGAGATTTACCTCTGAGAAAATTGAGACTAACACTTTGCTATTCAGATATATGGGGAGAACTGAGCTTCAGTGACTTAAGAATAAATGTGAAAAGAGATTCTAAAATTAATACATAGATATTTCCAAACAAACCTAGCAATGGCTACAAGCACAGGATCATAAAAGATAGCAATGTATAAGGAATACTCATTCCTTAGCAATGCCCTGACAAACTAGGTCAATAATACTAATAATGTATTATGTAACCAAAAGAACTTGTACGTGGGCATCAGATCAAGGCAATTTTGAAGAGTATCAATTTTTTCCATCTCGTCTAAGCACATAATAAGTAAAACATTTGTTCATTCTTCCGATAGCCCAGGGTACTTTCAATTTTCTTTGCCAACACTACAATTCACATGCCTCAGCTCTTCTCTGATCTTCCTGTCCAGCTTTTGCATGCGTATAAGGTGACTGAAAATACCATGGCTTAAGTCAGGCTTAGTCCTCAAATTGACATCTTTGCTCTCTAACAATTTGTTGTTGGGCCCGTTGAGTTGGATCGACCCAGAGTGACCCTATGTACAACAGAACAAAATACAGCCCAGTCCTGTACCATCCTCACAATTGCTGATATCGCTGCTGCCACTATGCCAAGTCACCTCGTTGGGGTCTCCCTCTTTTTTTTCTGACCCTCCACTTTAGTAACCATGATGTCCTTCTCCAGGGAAGGTTCCCTCCTGATAATATGTCAGAAGTATGAGAGAATGAAGTCTGGTCATTCTTGGCTTCTAAGGAGCATTCTGGATGTACTTCCTCCAACACAGATTAGTTTGTTCTTTTGGCAGTATATAGTAACTTTAATATTCTCCAACACCATAATACAAATGCATCAATTCTTTTGTGGACTTCCTTATTTATTATCCAATAAATCAGAGGCTATTGAAAATACCGTGGGTTGGGTCAGGTACACTTACTTTAGTCTTCAAACTGATATCTTTGTTCTTGAACATTTTAAAGGGGTCTTGTGCTGTAGATTTGTCTAATGCCATATGTTGTTTGATTTATTGACTGCTGCTTACATGAGTGTTGATGGTGGATCTAAGCAAAATGAAGTCTTTGACAACTTCAATCTTTTCTCTACTTATCATGATGTTATTATTGATCCAATGGTGAGCATTTTTTTTTCCTTTACATTGAAGTGCAACCCATGCCAAAGGCTGTGATCTTTGGTCTTCATCAATAAGTATTTTAAGTCCTTTTGTCTTTCAGCAAGCAAGGTTATATTATCTGAACAACACAGGTTATTAATGCATCTTCCTCCAATCCCGATGCCATGTTCTTCATTTAATCCAGCTTCTTGAATTATTTTCTCAGCATACAGATTGAATAAACATAGTGAAGGAATACAACCTTGGCACACACCTTTCTTGATTTTGAACGATCCAGTGTTCCCTTGTTCAGTTCAAAAAACTTGGTCTATGTACAGGTTCCTCATGAGCACAAGTAAGTGTTCCCGAATACTTATTCTCTGCAATGTTGTCCAAAGCTTGTCATGATACACACAGTTGAAAGCCTTTGTATAGTCAATAAAGCACAGATAATCATCTTTCTGGTATTCTCTACTATCTTCCAAGATCCATCTGACATCAACAATGTTATATTCCTTATTCCAGATCTTTTTCTGAATCTGGCTTGAATCTCTGGCAATTCCTTGCCAATGGACGCTGCAGTCATTTTTGAATTTCTACTTGCATGCAATACTAATGATATTGCCTGAAGAGTTCTGCATTCCTTTGGATCACCTCTCTTTGAAATGGGCACAAACATGGATCTCTTCCAATTAGCTGGACAGGTAGTAGTCTTCCAAATTTCTTTGCATAGATGAGTCATTGCCTCCCATGCTGCATCAGTTTGCTGAAATATTTCCACTTGTTTTCCATCAGTTCCAACTTGTTCTTTGCTAATGCCTTCAATGCACCTTGAACTTCTTCCTTTAGTACCATTAGCTCTTGATCTTATGCTACCTGTTGAAATGGTTGAATATTGACCATTTATTTTTGGTATAGAGACTCTGTGTATTCCTTCCATCTTCCTTTGATTCTTTCTGCATCATTCAGTATTTTGCCCAAAGAACCCTTCAGTATTTCATGTCTAGGCTTGGATTTTCCCGAGAAATGCTGAACATGTTCTTCCCTTTTAGTTTCCTAACTCCAGATATTTGCACAATTCAATATAATATGTGATTTTTCTTCTCAAGCTGCACTTTGAAATTTTCTGTTCAGCTCTTTCACCTCCTCATTTCTTCCATTTGCTTTAGCATCTCTATACTGGGGAGGTCGTTTTCTAGCAAATTTGCCTAATGCAATACATCGTTTGATTATATTCCATAAATTAAAGCAATATTTGCTGTTTAATGCGAAATCTGCATCCACTGCAATCTAAAACCATAGCAAACACTGTGTGTTGTTAAGTGCCATTGAGTCAGTCAGTTCAGACTGATAGTGACCCTGCATAGGGTTTCTGAGGAACAGTGGCTTTAGCCATCAACCTTATAGTTAGCAGTCTAGTGCTTATCCTATAGTGCTACAATAGGACCCCAAACGGAGTATAGGAACACCAAATTTATTTTGGATGAATCTATGAATAATATAACATATGCAATTCCTGTTAAAGGCAGAGTATATCTACTGCAGGATTTTTTTTTTTTTTTTTTTTAAATATGGAAGACTAGAGGCATGAATGCATTCTGAAAAATAAACTCTTGACTCCTAGTATGTTAAATGATGTGGCAGAGTAACTACTGTCATAGGTAACATTCTAACCTTTTACTTTATAATCAGCAGTCTTCAAGAAGAACCAAGTCAAGAATCAGAGAACAGATATTAGACAAACTGAATTAATTTTTTGCTAAAAAGAGCTGCCAAATGAGACAGTAGATATTTCAAACAATGAAACTATGAACCACACTTCCTAAATATTTGTTAAAATACAATAAAGTTCTCAAATTCATTTACTCATCCACTCATTTCATTTTACATACCTTGAAGACCTACTTTAGGCCTACCTTGGTGACATTGTAGGTTTGGTTCTAGACCACCACATTCGAGTGAATATTGAAAAAAAGTGAGTTACACTAATATTTTGGTTTCCTAATGCATATAAGGAGTCCTGGTGTGGCACTGTGGGTTAAAGCACCAGACTGCAAAGCCATTTGAACTGAAAGGTCATCAGTTCAAGCTCAGCAGCTACTCCTCGGAACTACACAGCGGCACTTAACAACAACAATGCTTATAAATGTTATTTATACTATTTTTGTTTGTTAAGTGCTGTAGAGTTAGTTCCGATTCATAGCAACCCTGTATAGGGTTTCCAAGGAGCAGCTGGTGGGTTTGAACTGCTGACCTTATGGTTTTCTGTCCAGTACTGATCCATAGCAACACACCAAAAGTCCTACACTATAGTCAGTTATTAAGTGTGCAATTGTTGTTACGTACTGTCGAGTTAGTTCTGATTCATCTATAGGGTTTCTGAGGTGTTATTTTTAATCTTTGTGGGAGCAGAAGCCTCATGTTTTTCTCCTACAGAGCAGCTGGTGGGCTCAACCCGCTGACTTTATGGTCACAGTCCAATGCTTATTCTATGGAGCCACTGTGCTCCCATTTAGCAAGTAAGATGTAAAGCTTTTTTTTTTTTTTTTTCCTTTTAATCTCTGAATTGCCGCAGTTCCTGGCACAGAGTTATCTTTGTCCATGATAGGTGCTTAATGTTTATTAAATTTCAGTTTCAGAATTTCTGAGAGAGTTTTTAAGAGTTTAATGAAATTTAAGTCATGAATTGGAAAAAACAAAAAACATGTTGGCCTGTAATAAAATAGTTCTTTGAAAATATACATAGAAAAAAAATGGACCCAAATTTCACATCTAGAACTCCATATATATATATGTACTTGCACATATGCAAATCAATATTTTTCTATTAATCATTGTTTTTAATGTAGCCAAATAATACAAGCAACCAAATATCTAAATGGATTTGGATAAATAAATGTCAATTCATTCAATGGGATGTTTTGTAGCTGTTGAGAAGGATGAGATTATTTTTATATGTTGATACAGAAGCATCTCCAAGATATAGCTATATATCATTAAATGAAAACAAACAAGGTATAGGACATTAAAATTAAAGACCTAAATGTCTATCAGAACCAGTTCCTTTCAAGGCAACTGCAACTCATGGAGACCTCACGTGTGCCAGAGTAGAACTTTGCTCGAAATGTTTTCAGTATCTGGTGTTTTGGAAGTAGATCAACAGCTCTATTTTCCTGGACTTGAGTCTCCAGTTTGTTAGCCATTTGTACTTCCGAGGAACTCCACCTGACTGTCTGGCTGTGAGTTCTTTTTCATTGGTTATCTGCACACTGAGTCTCTCTGGGAGATAATCAGTCCCTGGTGATTATAGAAATTGCCTTCCTTCTTGTAAGGGAATTTTGAGTCAGAGATGGTACTGACTTTGAACAGTCCATCCATTTGTAAAGCAAAACTTGAAAACTATGTCAAAAGATTAATGTACTATGTGACAAGGAAAAAAAATTCAGTTGGCTGTTTTACTTACTATTCTCCTCTTAAAGTATGAACATATTTTTTTCGATGTCATTGTGATTAAATCCCACCTTTCTTCCATGAAAAGAATCCCAAAAGTGCCTTTCTAAAATGTCTTGAATTTGCCTATGTCTTGATGATTTTTTAAACCAGTCTCCCCTAACCAGAAGTCCTGTTGTAGCACTGTCGGATAAGCACTGGACCACAAGGTCATTTGAACCACAAGATTGGCAGTTCAAACTCACCAGCCACTCCCTTAGAAACACTATACAGAGTTGCTATGAGTCGGAACCGACTTGATGGCACTAACGCAACAACAACAACCTTAACCAACTAACTGCTAAAATGACCAGTCACTTGGTATTTTTCCAGATGACACTTGATGGAGATAAAATGTGGCCACAAAAAAAAAAAAAAAAATAGCAGAAAAAACTTGTGAATAGATAACTGAGATTTTTTTCTCCATATCAAATAGTAGCCCAAGTAATTTTTGTTTTTTTATAAAGCTTATAAAAATAAAGTATTAGATTCTTTCCCTGTATACACAGTTAGCTTCCTACTTCTTTTTCCCTTGATCTTTCTCCTATTCTCTTTTCTCTGAGCTCTTCTCTTATGTCATCTTTTTCTTTCATTTTTGCAAACCCATTTCCATCTTCCCCCTTATGACAATGTTTCTTTCTCTCCTAGACTTAGTGTTGTGTGTGTCTACTGTAAAAATAAACTTTTCAACACTGAGAAACTTGAACAGCTTCACTGTAAAGTCCATGGTCCCAATAGCTGGGGAGAGATTGGCTCCATTTATGGCAGAAGAACAACATAATTATAACTATAATCGTGGCAGCACGCTCTCAAGCTTTTCCAGCAAGTTCTGGAGAAAAGTCTAGCACTGCTTAGGAGAACCAGAGAAGAGCTAAGCAATGAGGCATTTCTGTGGGTTATCAATTCTCTGGTTTCAACATCAGTAGCCTGATAGTTAGAAACTATCCATGTTAAGATAAATAATCATGCTAAGTAACAAATAATAAATAAAGTGACTCTGTAATTCATTAGCTAAACTGAGATGCTTTAAAAAAGCGAAAAGGAATGCTATTAATGGTCATGATGGGACAGCATTCATAAACCAGGACTGGTCTGTAAACTAGGACTGTGGCCAACCTGACCATAATAAACACTACCAGACAAATTAAAACAACTTACCAGTGACAACTGTGGACTCTACAGCAACAGCTGTGGAATTGGCTGAAGAAGCATCTGCAGAAAAGAGATTACAGCTCAATCATGGTCAAGGTCCCCAAAGCATTAACCTCCCATTAAACAGGAGATGTCTACTCAATTTGACTCCCACCTTAAAACACTGGGAGATACACAGCTGGCATAACCAAACTTGTTTTTAGCCAAGAACAAACAGGGTCATTTACACGCTGAACCGAATTTAGAATCAGATAAACTGTTACCAACAATGCAGATTACTGAGTGCTCCTCCATCCCTAGGTCATGCCTTCAGACTGTGGGAAGCTGTCTCCATCCCTGTTTTGAGGATGCAGGCATTGTTCAGATTCTTAGCATAGACTCTGCCCATACAGGTTAATAAGGTTAGCCTTAACACATCAGGGAGAGGAAGAGATTTTCCAGATGTTCCAGCTAGACCAAGGCATGGAAGAATACAGAGAATAGAGGTCAGAGCAAGAAGGCCACAGCAGACAGCAGAAAGCAAAAGGGTAGCTCAGTCAGTCATGACTTTGAATTGAATGACATAACCCTACACAGTTGTCTTGGTCTAGCTCTCCATCCAGTGGGGACTGGCCTCTCCTAAAGCATGCAAATTTAGTGCTAACCTGGTGTCATGTGGAAAGCAGAGAGAGCTTGTTCCAAAGTCTTTGTTGCTGTCTGAGATGGGGTTGGGGAAGACTCATTCCTGACTACCCCTGTGGTTTCTGTAGAAGGTGATTCTGATGGTATCAGCCTGGAGCCCGGTACAATAGCTGTCTCTGTGGTCAGTGTGGTATCTGACTTGGGGGTAGAAGCTTCTGGCTCTGTAGGGAATTTCAAAACACAGGGAACATAAATATTCTGAAGACAGTCTCTAGAAGAGCGTGTACTTAAAGGCCTGCTCTAGTGAATCTAGTCCTGGGCCAGCCCTCCCCCAGGCAAAATTCTTTGGGAAAATCCCTTAAATGCACAACATAGGAGGGAGCTTCAAAAAGTTTATGAAAAGTAGAATTAAAAAATAATTAAGTGATGTTTAAAAAGATAATGCAATTTTTCTCAGTAACTTTTTAAAGCCCTTTGTAAAAAAATACTCATTTTATTTTTTCATATCTTTGCACAAAAAATTGTGAGTGAGTGGAAGCCTATCTGGAACTTTAGAGGATGTATTTGAGGAAATTATTTTCATCTTGCTCCACTCCAAGGCAGGGAGCTCTGCCTCATGCTTAGGTATAGATCTTTCTTGTCAGATTGGCCACCGCTAACCTGTAAGTCTTGGTATAACTGTTTGCTATTTTCCCCCTCCCCCCATGAAAAATGGGTCTTCTAGTGTGATGAATCCAGTCCTTATAAAATGTACCACAAAGCAGAAAATTGAGCAAAGGATCGCTGGGATGGAGCACATTTTACCTTTCTGGTCACACTGTTTTGGGTCACATCCACACTGTGAGAAATCCTAGCCTTTACTCCTTTGTCACCATCTCCATGTGCTGTTTCCTACCAGCACTCCAGGGTATTTGCAGCCCAAGTATGATGGTCAGGTCACACTGTGCCAAAGATGACACTCACATCTGAGAGAGTTGGGCTGCAGTTCTGTCTCAGCGATAGACATTTCTGACTAAGTATGTTAGACATGAACACAGGCTGTAAGAGGCTGTTTGTTCAGTCTCAACAATTGGGTGAACCAGGTGGGACTCGGAGCAAAGAAATTTTGGAATGACCTCAAAGTTAAATCTAGCTCAACCTTTTTCTCTTTCTGTTGGCAGCCAACTAACTAGGAGAAACCTCTCTTTAGCTTCTCTGTCTTTCCTCAAGCAGTGGTTCTCAGTGTTGGTTACCTAACAATCACCTGAAGAGTTTTAAAAAAACACCCAGATTGCTTGCCACACCAATTAGAGTTCCAAGGTGAGCTCACTGTGCATCCAAGGTTGAGAACCACTGCTCCGGGGAAGGTGTGAATGAGCCATGCAGAGACAACCATCCCCAGTGGGAAGAGAGGGGACAATGGCTAGAATAAGAGACACACTAGATAATATGTTACTAAAAATCCAGAATTTAAATGCAAAGTAAGGTTATCATAGGATACACCGCAGATCACTCTAAGATACTTGGCATCCAAGATTTAGAATTAACATTGGGACCGTTTTTGTTGTTAAGTGCTATTGAGTTGATAGTGCTGAGGAAAACGGCATAGATGATAACCAAAGGCTCAGTTGAAATAGAGAACATTGGTATCTTCACACAATGCTTCTACACTAGAGTAATTATAGTCAATTTACTGATGCTTAGTATTATTGAGAAATAATTCTCCATGGTCTCTCATATTTCTAGATGTGTAGTGAATAGAGGCACTGACTTCCTTTCTCGGGACTGTCTTTTCAAGGATATCTATATAGCAAGTGCTTTGAAAGAGCATAGGGCTTATCTGTGACGCAAAGAGTAGATACTGGTTTACTGCTAATTAGAAAAGTTTCAGACTCTGTAAGCTTAGAAGTCCTCTTCAATAATGCAGCCCACTGAGTGTGCAGGCGTTTGGGGCCATCCACACTGCCCAGGTGGAACCTGGGGATGAGGGAAATGGATGCAAATATACAGGTGCTCATTCTGTTTGAATTGCTGTATAATAAAGTCCTTTGTCTCTGATCTGGGAGAATCATGTCTTCTGCCAGCATTCATGAAATTGTGGCAGGCTGACATGCAAGAGAGATATACTATATCAGACCCTTAATGGTTCTTGACAACTAAATCAAATTTGACATAGTAATAGATTTTAAAACAGAATAAATTAAGCACTTGTGAAACTTGGATATCAAGCAAACTTGATTTACAAGAGGTAAACCAGTGTAAATTCTTATACTTTAATAAAAGATTCGCTCTAATGTTTTGTTCTGTTTTGTTTACAGCAGAATGCTTGCAGTGGTCTACACATTTGAGAGATTTGTAGAAGTAGAGGGTAGAAGTCCTTAAGAAATGCCCAACATTCTTACCTTTTCTAGAAGGCGCGAGAGTCTCTGGCTGTGGGGTCACTCTTGCTGGTGCCATTGTGGAGGGTGACACAGGCATTTGTAGAGCCAGGGAGGGATCTCCTAGAGAGAGGATAACCACATGCATTTTATGATCCTGAGGTTGAAACATGGGATGGTTTCAGAACTGAGTTAGTAAATGAATTTAAAATATAGGTATCTGGCTTCCTAGGATAAATGAAAAGCACAAGAAATAAGCAAGAATCAACCCGTATTTGCCAATCTGCAATTCCCACACAAATGCAAAGACAAACTGCAAACTATTTTTCTAGCATTTAAAATAGACCAAAACAAAACAAACCTGCAGCTGTCATGTTGATTCCAACTCACAGTGACCCTAGAGGACAGAAAGGAACTGCTCTGGAGGGTTTCCAAAACTGTAAATCTTTACAGATGCAGAATGTCACAGTTTTTTCTCCCATAGAGCAGCTCTTGGGTTCAAACCACCAACCTTTTGGTTGGCAGCCAAGCTTTGTGCCACCAGGGCTCCTTTAAAAAGATAACGTAAGTTAGGTATCAAAATTTCTCTTATTTTTGGTTGGATTGACAACAACTCAGCTTTATAATACTGGGTTTTCCACGGAAGGATAAAGCATTACTCAATAGATGTTTAGCAGAACAAATATCATTCAAAGCACAAAAACTTGGGGAAAAAACAATGAAGTGGTAAAAAGGTTGGGAATCTTTGAGCCAAATGATACCTAAAAACGTTTCTACTTACTGGGTTTTAAAATTCTTTGATTCCACGTATCTCCTCTTCTTTTCTACTTTCCCCCTGTCTCCTTCAAAGCCTACAATTCTTTTCCATCCTCAGGACTTGGAGCCTTGAGGAGATACAATCATGTGTTGCTTAACATCCACAATATGCTCTGTGAAATAGGATGCTATGTGATCTGGATATTGTACGAACACCATATTATATACAGGCTCTCCCTGGATTACGAATGAGTTCCATTCCTACATCTATCTTTAAGTTGAATTTGTATGTAAAATGGAGGAGTAAGGCACTTACTTAGCATCAGTTAGTCCATGTTTAGGAGTCCTGGTGTGGCACTGTAGGATAAGCACTAGATCACAAGGTCTATTTGAACTGCAACGTAGTGGTTCAAACCCACCAGCTGCTCCTTGGAAACTCTATACAGGGTTACTATGAGATGGAACCAACTTGAGGGCACGTAACAACAACAGTCAAGTCTTTGTCTTACTATATATTGTGTAATATACTTTTTTATGCATAGAAACATTAAGGAAAAACTTCCAGATACATGAACATATCTTTAACATAATAATATAGTAATAATAAATGTTCTTTACAGAGTGTGCCGATTTGTTATTACGAACCATGAGTTTTTAATATAATAGTCTGTATCAGAGTTGGATGAAGTTGGACATTGACCAAATGGATTTTACGTGTTACATGACTGTTTCTGGACTTTCCCTACAGCAGAAAAAAACCACCTTATTTTTGCCTTGTATCATAAGCTCCAGTGAGTTCCACAACTGGACAGAGTAAACGCCACTCCCTGTTCTACTACAGTGTTACTGCTTGTGCTCTTCCTTGCCCAGGATAACACTCCAATTCGACCTTGGAATCTCTGCAACAAAAAAATCTCTGGCTTTTTCTTTGATGCTTGTATAACTGCAGCAGCAGGAGGACGAATGGACATAAGAGTAACCTAAGCACTACAAGTTCAGCTGGAAAATCTGGTGCTTAATGAGTCCCCCAGCAGAATGAAGTTGCTTTAGGACAATCTCTTTGTCCCCAATCCCCTCAGAGAGGAGTTGAGCATATTCATAAATGTTATATGAGAAAGTATCCAGTACTTTGTTGTTGTTGTTCAGTGCTGTTGAGTTGGTGCCGACCGATAGCGACCCTGTATAGGGTTCCCAAGGAGACATTGGTGAGCTGGAACCGCCAACCTTGCAGTTCAAACGGCTTTGCAGTCTGGCACATTAATCCACTTAGTACTCAATAAATGTTGGTTTAATCAAAATTCTATTGTAAGACCACAGGCTGATCTTTATTTTTCAAGAATAAGGAAGAGGGAGAGTAAGAAATGGGGCTTAGTATTCTAGAAATAGTTCTAAGTGGCTTCCACACCAACATTGTTTGACTTCTGGGAGGGTTATCCAGCTGGGAGTGGCTTTTAAAAAGTCGAGTCTCGTGACTTGACTTACCCATACTTTTTTAAAAAAAGTTTTTATTGTGAATTATGTGGGTTTAGAAGGAGCTCTGGTAACATAGTGGTTACAAGTCGGGCTTCCAACCTCAAGGTCAGCAGTTCGAAACTACCAGCGGTTCCGCGGAAGAAAGATGAGGCGTTCTGCTCCCATAAAGATTTACAGCCTCGGAAACCCTGTACAAGGTTGCTATGAGTCGGAACCAACTCCAAGGTACTTAACAACAACAACAATGTGGGTTTACATGGGAGAACATCAGTTTTACATTCATCCTATGGTATTTTGTTTCATTGCAATGATTACAATCCCCTACATGCATCATCAAATAACCAAAGGATACACCCCACAGGCCGCACCCCTGGCTGTCAGCACACAGCCCCTCTCCCTCCCTGAGTCCCATGTACCCAGCCACTCCATCTGTCCATGTCATCATCTTTGTCTCCATGCCTGGCATCACTGCCTCTCTGGGTAGGATCACACTCTCTGCTCTTTTAACTTGATGGTCCCAGGGACCTCCGCTCCTGGGCTGCAAAATCAATCACTCCCCTCCTTTTGTCAAAAAACATCTACCTCTACATTTCTGACCCTCACAGTCAGTTGTGATGGCAATTATTCACTATTATACCACAAGAGTCTTATCCCATTTCCTTTCGCCAGCCTGGTCACAACAGATTGGAAATCATTCAGTTGAGGTTCTACCTACTCCTGCCCCATCTGTAACTAGGCTCCCTCTTGAAATCTTATAAGCCAGTTACTTCTTGCCTTTATAGCCCCTCCCAGCCCCATTTTGGGTAGCCAATGTCTCCCTGTCAACTCTGTGTAGTGAGGGGGTGGGAGTGATCCTTGCTGTAAAGATCTGTTTCCTTTTTTGAGCTACTACATCCATACATATAAGTAAAGTTCATCAGATCGAATTGGGTTACTCTTTTTTTTTTTTTCCTTCCCTCTTCTTTCTTCTTCTAGTCAAGTTCTGATCATCCAGCCATTGAAGCCAGGTCAAGTGGGTACTATCTTCAAGTATGGGTGTTCTTGTGCATCTCCCCTCGCTTAACATCAGCTGGACGCTTCATTCTCCGCTCTAGTCCTCTATGGCCATGTCACTGCCTCTGGGCCCAGGAGTCCCCGGGTCTTGCTGTAACTGCTGGCCATCCAGGTCTCCACCCGCATTCACAGGAGTCTATTGAATGTGGTTGGACTTAGATCCCAACTTCATTGCTGTATTTTCACCCTCTTCCCCTTATCGGTGACCAACATGGTCACCAGCCAGACCACATGCCTGCTCCTGTATTCCCCTTGAGTCTTAGTCCCCATAGTTAATCTTGAGTGCTGGTTGGATACTCACCGTTCATAGGTAACTAAATGAAGGTAATCTCTGCTCCATGGTTCTACCCTAGTCTCCTGGGCTGGTTAACAATGGAGAAGAACAGCAATGGCTTTCCTGCAGTCTGTTTCTTTGGGAAGTAAGCATGCTCATGAGCACACACCCTTTTCTGTAGTCAAATTCTTGCTACCATAACCTTGAAACACAGCACTGGCAATACTAGTTACTATTGACCAGGTTTCTCTTAATCCTTCTGTAACCTACAAGGTTGACATCAGGTTCATCTTCCAGATGAGGAACCAGAAGTTCAAAATGTTAGCGCCCTTGTCCAAGGCCTCATAGATAGTACATGGCCAGCTGTAATTTGAACCCAGAATTGTATAACCCAAAATTTGGTTTAATTTTCAGCCCAAGAAGGTGTTGTTCAGAGTCCCACTGTTTATTTACCCTCAGACCTCAGTACAGAGCTCTCATTGGCCCTTGAAATCAGATTGACTCTTTCATGCATGGTTTCACGCATCAGTGCCTCTCTGGAATGGCCAGGTAGGGTGCAGAGTTGGCTACTTACTGATGCACTTGAGATTGGGAGTTGTCCATTGGGCAGTGTTGGTGTTCTTGTTAAGCACACATTCGGTCAGGCTGGAAGTGCCAGCTTTACGCTTAAAGCCAGAGTTGCATATATACCGCTCCCTGGAACTCAGACTGTAGCTCTTGACCCGGATGTCTGCATGTTCAACAGATGTGGGTGTAGAACATGTAATGCCCCCTGCAAAAGTGTAGATAAAAGGGGGAGATGAAAAAATGTCAAGCCTGTTAAGAGGCTTTCTCCAGGGAATACTTGGACTATAGTTACTAATCTTATATCCAGGATAAAACTTATGCTAGGGGCTCATTGGGACAAAATCCAGATTCCAAACATGTGGAAGATCTTTATAGCGAGTAACACCCACATTCTAGACACCTTAAAATGCCAGTCATCCAGCAAAACTAGACACCTGGAGCCACCAGTGATAACTCATTCCTGCACCCTCCCTTTCTCATCAACCTCCAAGTTCTTGGTATCTCTCAAAGACATTCTTCTCTTTCTCCTCTGCTCTATCCTAGTCCAAGTCTTGCAGCTCTCTTGTCTGATATTGATTTACCTGTATATGTAAGTGCCTGTCAGCCTTTCATCTGCTATCCCCAAGGCAGCCTACAGAATCTTTCAAAATGCAAATTTGATAACTTCACTCTCCTTGGCTTCCCGCTGTTGTTGTTAAGTGTCATTGAGTTGGTTCCCACTCATAGTGACCCTATATAGGATTTCTGAGGAGTGGCTGGTGAATTTGAACCCCTGATCTTGAGGTTAAAACTGACCTTGTGGTTCAGTGCATTATCCCTCAATGTCACACCAGGACACCTGGTTTCCCACTGCTCTTAGAATAAAAACCAGATCCCTTAAGACATCTTCAAGACTGCCAGATCTAGCCCTGTGTGATTCTCTAGCCCCTCCCTTCCCCTGGCTCCCCTGGCCTTTGGTTCCCCCTATGCCTCTCACTGCCCCCACACTCCAGGGGACTCTCACCTGCCATCCTTCCTAACTTACTTCAGCTTCAGTTCTCAGGAAAGCCTTCTGTCACCTCCACAGTAAAGCAGGTTCCATAGTTGTGCATTCTTTCCCATTAGTGTGTTGTTGTTGTTTTCCAGTTTGTATTTAAGATTTTGAAATCATACAATTAATAGATTACTCATCATGTGGAATATGAGCTATATAAGGGGCTTCAAAAAGTTGGTGGCAAAATGGAATTTTTCTGTGAACTTTTTGAAGCCCCCTTGTCTGAGGGTGGTCGTTGTGGGCCACTGAGTTGGTTCTGACTCAGAAAACCTGTATAGGTTTTCTGAGGCAGTAAATCTTTACAGGAGCAGAAAGCCTCATCTTTCTTCATCATATAAGGGTGAGGACAATGTTTGCTTTGCTCAATATTGTATCCCCTTAGAATAGTACCAAAAGCAAAAGCAAACCAGTTACCCTGGAGTCATTCTGGCTCATGGGGACCCCAGGTATATCAGGATACAATTGTGCTCCATAGGATTTTCAATGGCTATAATCTTTAGGAAGTTGATTGTCAGGTCTTTCTTCTGAGTGCCTCTGGGTGGATTCATACCATCAACCTTTTGGTTAGTAGCTGAGCACTTAACTGGATGTGCCACTCAGGGACTCTGAGTCTAGTACCAAACCCAACCCAACCCACTGCCGATAAGTCAATTCCGACTTATAGTGATCCTATAGGATCCTACGGTTTCCAAGGAAACTCTAAACCTTACAGGAGTAGACAGCCTCATCTTTCTCTCACAAACTGGCTGGTGGGTTCAAACCACCAACTATGTGGTTAGCAGCCCAACACTTAACTCACCTTGCCATCAGGGCTCTTGAGCCTAGTACCCACCCATAGTCATCAAATCAATTCTGACTCAGCAACTCTGTATAGGATTTCTAAGGCTGTAAATCTTTCTGAGAGAGAAAGCCGCATCTTTCTCCTGAGGAGCAGCTGGTGGATTTGAACTGCCAACCTTGGGGGTAGCGGTCCAGTGCGTATCCTACAGTACCACCAGGGCTCCTTGAGTCTAGCACAGTACTTAGCACATAGAAAGTGCTCAAGAAAGACCTGTTGAAAGAATGAATGGACGAAGTTTGTTTCTCTCGAGAACAACAGGCTAAGTTTGACCTTCTATTATAAACGAGCTCAATTTCTCTCTTTCCTACATGTGAAATAACTGTAGGATTTTTATACCATTTCCCTGTTAATTTATTAGTTTTCGGTTTTCTTGTGCATAGAAGAGATAAGTAAGAACTGGTTTTTTAGACCAAACTTGCCTTGGGCATTGGAGGGGGTTGAGAGTGGGCTGTGTTGGAAGGATATTCCAATGGAGGGAAATTCCTATGTAGCATGTCCCATTGCTCTATTGCTTGAAAGGACATGTTGAGAAATTTCCCCCCGCAGTTATGTAAGTGTATATGTATGCTGAGCGGTTCATTGGCTGAGATGCTGATAAAAGCATCAAACAAGATAATCAAGTCAGCTGTATAAGATAAATATCTCTGGGCTGCCTACAGCTGCCTGGATAGGCTTGTGTTTTTGGTTCCAGACAGGGAAACTTTAATTATATCTCTGCCAAGTCGCTTGTGTATTTTTTTATAATGAGGCAGATTAAAGAAGAGATTGACTGTAGTGATAAGAGTCAAAGACTGGATAAGAAGGCTCCCTGATGGCCAATTCTCTTTGTCAGGGGTCAGCAAACTAGGGCCCAGGAGCCAAATCTGCCCCCCTGCCTATTTTTGTAAAGAAAACTTTATTGGAATACAGCCACACTCATTCATTTATGTACTGTCTAAAGCTGCTTTCGGGAGTCTTGGGGTGGCACAAACAGTTAAGCACTTGACTTGTAGCTGAAAGGTTAGTGGCTGGAGCCTAGTCAGAAGTCCCTTGGAAGACAAGCCTGGCAAACTGCTTCAGAAAGCTCACAGGCTTAAAAACCCTATGGAGCAGTTCTCCTCTGCACCTAGAGGGTCACCATGCAGAATCGACTCCATGGCAACTAGCAACAACAGTGCAATTCCTTTCACACCACAATGCAATGGTGAATAGTTGTGATAGAGAGTATATGACTCTCAATGTCTAAAATACTTACTACGTTTAACTATTGTCTCTATCTAAAATATTGCTAACCCTGCTTTGTGCAACCTTGAGACAAGCCATTGGACTTGGTGGTAATGATGATGTGCTGTGGAGTCTCTGAAACCTGTCCCCCATGAAAGACTGTGATACTGGTGCCTTAGCTTCCAGCATCACAGCAACACACAAGCCACCAGAGTACAACAAACTCACAGATGAGTGGTGGAAAGATAAAAAATTTAGGCATAAATCTATCCAGAAATATAAAAGACTTATACAAAGAAATCTACACGACACAACTAAAAGAAACCCAAAGAGACCTACAAATGGAAGAGTACACCATGCTCATGATAGGGAGACAGCATTTATAAGATGTCAACATCACTAATCTGTCAGCTTGTGTGCCTCTGCCTTGCTTTGTAGAAGGACAATGCCACATCTTTCTCCTGTAGAGCAGCTGATGGGTTCCAACCTCCAACCTTTCAGTTAGCAGTGAGTGCTTAACCACTGCACCACTAAGGCCCTCTTTCCTCTATATTGCCCACACCACCAGTCTTTGTCATCAAGTTGATTCCAATTCATAGTGACCCTATATCGGGTTTCACGTAAATCTTCATGAGAGCAGACAACCTCATCTTTCTCCCTAGGAGTGACTAGTGGCTTTGAACTACTGACCTTATGGTTACCAGCACAACGCTTATCTCACTGAGCCACCAGTATTTTTTTTACTCTGTCCATCCATTCCACTGCCATTGAGTCGATTCTGACTCATATTGACACTGTATAGGATTTCTGAGACTAAATATTTACAGTCTGTGGCTGGTACATTTGAACTGCCAACCTTGTAGTGAGCAGCCCAATGCTAACCCCACAGTACCACCAGTACTCCTTTCTCTCTGTGTCAGAGCTTGTCAAATGTTAGCAAGCATCAGAATCATCTAGAGGTTCTGTTAAAACCCAGTTTGCTGGGCTCCACTTCTAGAGCTCCTAATTTAGCAGATCTATGATGTAACCTAAGAATTTGCATTTCGTACGAGTTCCCATGTGATTCTAATGCTGCTAGTGCAAAGACTGCAGTTTGAGAAGCACTGTTCTGTGGAATGTGCAGGTGCAGAAAATACTCTCAGTATCACAGCAAGTTACTTTATAGCAGTCAAAATTTATGCTAACCTTATTAATAACAGTGTATTCCTATGTTCTTTGGCTTACGTTGTTGCTTCTGTCATTGAAGATCTCATTTGCAGGTTCCTCCCAATATGCTCTTTTAAATTTCTATTCTAAAAAAAATTGCTTTGGTTCTCCCAATTCTACTCCCCAAATTAATTTTCTCTCTGTTTTTGATGAGTATCTGTAGTTTTCTGCTTGTTTAATTTGGCAGTGCATTGGTTTAGCTTCATACTCCCAGTATCTTGAATTTGCATCTGTGGTGCTTTGCTATGTGTTACCATAGCTGGAAAAATATTCAGGGATGGGAGAGCATGTTGAAGGAGTAAGAATTGCCACAAACATCAACTCAAGAAACATTTGATGGTAAACTACAATAAGTGGGTCCATAAAGATACTAACATCTGTTCTGTGATAAAATGTCCTTTCCTTCTGAGAGAGCCGAAAATGACCTTGGGCCTTTGGACCGCTGGTCATATTACATAATCTGTGACTGGATAGTTTCCATTCAGCCACAGATTAAAGACTCCAGTGAGACAAGAGGTTCCCCGGGGAAAGGCTAGATAAATACTGGATAGTATATAGAGTTGGTTAGAGTTTATCTAACTGGATTTTCCTCACCTACTGCTTTTCTTCCTTACCAGAAGTCTGCTCTTTGGAGTTGACAGTATCACGTTGTCTTGCAGCCATAAAGAGAAATTGTGTCTCCAATTTACTCTGGTCGGGTTCAGAAAAAGTACATATGTGTAATAAATATGTATGAGTAGAGATGCTGTGAGATCACAGAGTTAAGTTCTCTGCTTCCAGAAGAACTCATGGCCCTGATGTGGGTTATCCTGAAACCTCAGAAGGGAGAGAAATTCTAAGATGCTTTCAATTCACCCCCTAATACCACGTACTTGCAAGACCAGTTGATTTCTTTGTGATTGCAAAGACATTTTGTTCAAAATGAAGCAGGCCTTTCTCTGAAAGCTGATGTTGCCTTAAATCTTGATTGGTCATTCTCCACACATTTACTGAATACTTTTTGTTACTGTGCTCAGTCCAGAGAACAACCTCTAAACAAGATGGATACAACCCTGCTCTGTAGAGTGTGATTTATTGTTGTTGTTATTAAGTGTCGTTGAGTCGTGTGCTGATCCATAGCGACCCTATATAGGGTTTCCGAGGAGCAGTTGGTGAGATTGAACCGCAGGCCTCCCCCGGTTCAAGAGGACTTTGCTGTCCAGCTCGTTAACCAACAGCGCCACACCAGAGTGTGATGTTGTTCTTGTTGTGAAGTGCTGTTGAGTCGTTTCTGACCCATAGTGACCCTGTATAGGGTTTCCAAGGAGCAACCGGTGAGCTTGAACCACTGACCTTGCAGTTCAAACGACTTTGCAGTCTGACCTATTAACCCACAGTGCCATACCAGGACTCCAGAGCATGATAGGCAGTGGCATTTAATCACAATTGTTAGCCCCTGCTACTGAAAAAAGGTCAAGTTTGAGCAAGAGTTAGATGCAGAAGGGAGAGAAGGGAAAAGGGCATCTCACGTGGAGGGAATAGTTCAATCCAAGCTCTGAAGTGGGAAGAAGTTTGAGGCTAGTAACAGGCCATAGACTGTAAAATATACATTTTTGGTAACTTTTTGGTCAGACACTTTGTGTCTGTAGTTGTTATGTGCCATCGAGGGGGTTGCGACTCATAGTGGCCCTGTATAGTGTTTCCAAGAAGTAACTGGTGGGTTTGAACTGCCGACCTTTTGGTGCTTATCTTACAACACCACACTAGGACTCTAGTGCCTAGAAGAGTATTTATCTTGATATTTTCTTAATACTACTGGGAAAAAGTGAGCTCGGCCATGCAGACTATCAGAATAAAGTCTTGAATGAGGCAAATCTCTATCCTAGCCCTCTCTCCAATTAAGCAGTAAAAATTAAGTTAATTAGAAGTTCTAAGCATGAGACCAGTGGCTAGATAGATGCAATGCACTTAGTTTTGCTCCATTAGTACTCAGAATCAAAGAATATGGAGTCTGGGAGGTTATCTAGGCTACTTTCAAACTAATGCATGACTCCCTTCTATTTGTGAAATAAACAGGTAAACCGATAAGTGAATGGAAGATAGGATTGACTGTTCAGTAGAAAAGGTACTGTGAGAAATAAATCTGGTGGTCCATCTTCAGGAATTCATTAGATTGCAAGACCTGGCAGACAGATTGTTGATTTAAGCAGGCTATTCTGGGACTGGTGTTTGGTGGTTATGTGCCTTGGAGTTGGTTCTGACTCATAGCGACCCTGTACAGGGTTTTCGAGGCTGTAAATCTTTACGGGAGAAAAGCCTCACGGGGAACAGCTAGTTTCGAACTGCTGTCCCCAAGGTTAGCAGCCTGATTCATAACCTCTATGCTACCAGAGTTCCTTATTCTGGGACTGTTGTTGTTGTTGTTGTTAAGTGGGAAATTTAAATAAAAATACAGCCATTAAGACCTTGGGCAAGCCATTTTGGCTGCTTTGGGGGGAGGGAAAACGGGATGTACCATAGAATTGTCTATAGAGAACTAGAACTGGAAAGCTGTTTGTGGAGGGCCATGTGGCGCATCTGCCCATGTCTACTGGGTTGGGCACCCAATTTTGCAAAATCGAATAAAGAAAACCTCACTGTTGCCAAAATGAGTACAGATTGCATTACTTGAGCATTTGTCAGTATAGACAACGCTTCTTACAAATTTGGAGGCCTGTCCAGGATTTTCTGCCCTGCTGGAAAAGGAGACATGTCCCACCGTCGTTTCTGTGGCCTACTCCACAGGGTTGATTTACTCCCATCAAGAGCCAGAAAAAGACCCGAGACTGGTGAAAGATGATCAGAATTAGTGAGAGAGACATGGAGGACTGAGAACAGGGTAACCACGGTGAGCAGGCAATCTGTGCACAGGCAGGAAAACTGGACTGTAAGTATTGCCCTGGTGGTCAGGCATTTTGAGGGGTCATTGTGTGACTGAGACACATCTTGGATGCGAAGCGAGTGCAGAGTCCCAATCCAGTTGGAGGCAGACAAAGTGAAATCTTGAGGTTGTAAGCAAGAAATCTCCGTGAGTACCCAAACATGGGGAAATTTTGGGAGGTTGAGTATGCAAGGGAACTCAGACACCAAGACTAAAAGAAAATGGAGAACAGAATCCTAGGTCTAGGGAAGAAAGGAGCAGGAGAGACTACCACAGTCCTCCTGTCAGTCCTTCGGGGACTTGGGGGACCACCCCCCAACCTGGGAAAAAAATTAAAATATTGTTGTTTTATTTGGCTAAAAGAACTAATCCATTTACCATCTGTGTTCTGGCCTCATTTTGGTTCCAATGAGGACTGGATTTGCCAAGCCCTAGACCTTCATGTAAAAGATAGAACTCGGCCTTCTCAGGAGATAGCCTATGCTCTTGGTTGGTCAGTAGGGGGAGCGGAATCAGTTCAGTAGATATTTTCTCTTACAGGATGGTGACCAAGACAAAAAGATTGAAGACATGAACTGTTAAGAGAAGCTCCGAAAGTTTTTGAAAGGAGAGAGGAGGAAAAACAGAGGCAGAAAGCCAGAATCATGGTATCTACTTTGAAAAAAATAGTAAATAAGAGCCTAGAACAAGACCCCTTTTCGAGGGAGGTGGAACAGTGATTACAGTGTTAGGCTTCTTCAGAGGAAAGGGAGGAGAGAATTGGGCCAGGTCCCCAAGCCCACCAGCGGATGAATGTTGTGGGAAGACAGGCCATTTCAAAAGAGGATATCCAGAGATAAAGAAGTGAAGGAAAAATATTTCCCCTCATGAAACTAGAGATTAACTTTTGAATCTTTTGTAACGGACCTAATTGAGGTTAGGATTAGAGAGGACTAGAGGCAGATGAAGGTAAATATGAGACCTCTGACTGAAGAGGAGAAAGGAAAGGTTGACTCATAGGCATGGTTTAAAGAGGGCAATAGGGGAGAGCTGGAAATGCCACCCTTGGGAGTGGAACTAAAAAGGAAAAAAAAAAACTGGGGACATGGTCCATGGAAGACAATACCTCATCCCCATAGAAGGGAGAAAGGGTCTGCAGCCAGTAACAAAGGGCCTACTTATTATTTTTTGGGGGGGTATGGTAGTTTTCAAATACAATTCTTACATAGACGATTTGAGTTTACAATGCAAAATGCTGAGTTTGCACATTCAAGGTGAAAGTTAAGTGTGAACTGGGCACTGAAAACTTCTTTTGTTCTGTTTTTAATATCTTTGCTATTCTTTCTGCAGTGAAATTATATAAATTAATCCATTTAAAAGGAGGTTAAGGATTTGTTTGGCTGGTGTGATAGTAATTTTCAAAATTGTACATTGCTCAAGGCTTTATTTGTGTATTGATTTTTTAAAATTTGAATTAATGTTTCAGATCTGAGAACATAGTACTGTTTTAAAAGATATTTGGCATACCAGTACTCATACTGAACTGAAAACATTTTTTTTTGTTAAAATTTGGGCCACACTGTCTGTATGCATTTCATCTTGCTAAGAGGAGGAAAAGGATCTTGTGCTATAGACTTGAGTATTGATAGTTTCAGTTCATTTGGCAAGGCTATACGGTTAAAGTATGTTTACTTGACATTCCTGTTTGAGAAGCTTTTAAGTGAAGTACTGTATTCATGCATTAAGATAATAGAGCCAGTAATGTTTCTTTTAGTTTAAGGAAATGGACAGACGGAGTGTAGTAGAATGTATTATCCCTGAACACCTTCATGTTAATCCTATCAATTTTTGAAACCAAAGGATCCAATAGCATTCAGTGCTAAAGGGGCGCCATGCATAGCCTCCCCTACCTGGCATTCCTAAGAAACTACGGCTGGCCCTTTCTGCTTTGCTAACCCTTAGGTTAAAAGGACTCTTGGTTCAAACCCATTCCTTGGAATTCACCGTTCATTACTTCCCACCAGGAGACTTGGTGCTGATCTAGACCTGAAAAGAGAACAGACTCCAGCCAGAATGGGACGGCTCTTACCAGGTGTGATTGACCAATGAGATAGCTGTGCAGACAGTGGAAAAGGAGTGTACTCATTATAATTAAATAAAGGAACCAGTGAAGGTGAAGAGGGGCACTCCCTAAAGGACAAGTAGTTACTGGTGGGAACAGATCTCTTACCCAGGGAGCTCCTCATAGTGACCCTGACAAGAGTCTGAGAAGCTGCCTTGCCATACCTCTGCCAGATTGTCATGCTTTTCCCTTGTCCCTCTCGCTTTCAGGGGTCTAAAGAATTAGTCCCACCACGTCACTGCATCTCAGAAGACCTGGTAGAATTGGGGGGCATAGATTAGGTCAAAGCGAAAGTACACTTCAAAGACAGAAGTGGGGTATGTCTCCCTAGTGGAGAAGACCCTTTGGGATTGGGGTGCACTGGAGTTTATAAAGGTATGGGGTCTCTTCCTCTAAGAGTGGGCTAATACATATTGATTAGGAGGAGTGGTATGTTGAATATTTATCAATTTTTAGTAAAGGGGCACAGGATTAGGGTTTCAGGTCTTCAGATCTTTATCTTTGTCTCCAGGCTGTTCTTTTCAGTGTTACTATTCTTATTGGACTAGAGATGACCTTTCCCTTTCCTTAATTCCTGTTTAGTAGGAGGGGACTCAGGAGTGGATATGAAACCAGAGTAAGAGAGGCCTAGGGCCCAGGGGTTCTAACCTGTGCATGATAAGATGGCGTGGGTATGAAAGCTAATATGGCTAAAAACATGGGAGAGGTATATAGGCTTTTGCCTATGACCAGCCAATTAGGTTGATAGTAGATGTAAATATGGCATCTTTCCCTCGAACTATCAAATTAGGTGTTTGCTAAGTTTTATACTGTGAGAAACTGGAGGACCCAGAGCTCATCTCAATCATAGCGAGCCAAGAGTAGCAATCCAGATCTGTAGAATGGGTGCTCACATCCCTAGACGGGACCCTGTGAGTTGACTTGTATTCCCTGACTTCAGTGCCAAACCCAGGCCTTTTTCCTCTTACTCCCCCTAAGGAAATCTTTAAGAATGACCCTGAAAAAGTAGAAGAGATTGAAGTAAAAGACCTAAGACAAACATTAGAAATAGACACAGACTATAGGCCTGTGAACGCTTGGGTAGAATGGTTAAATATTCAGTGCAAGCTCTCAATAAAATTCATTGCCATGTTTGCACAGCTGGTAACCACAGGTGTAGGTGAAGGTTGGCTCTGTATCAAGACAAGGATGGTTGGGGAAATGAAACTTGTAAGGGCTTGTCAAAGACAATTCCTTCATTCTCCATAGGGATGATGAACCACTCTTCTTGTCTTTAAAGGCAGGGAGCAGAGTTCACAGCATCCGTAAGAGAACTGACAACTTACACCCACGTCCAAAATGTCACTGGTGAATCTATCAATGTCCTATTTGGCCTTCAGAATATTGTGGGAAAGGGACTGTCCGAGATTTGCTGCCATCAGATTGGACTGTGACGTGCGCATTGGTCCAGCTGGCAATTCCCTTCATCCTAGCATTCTGCAAGAAACCTGAGCAACATGAGAAATCTTGAGCCCAGAGATCTCTCCCTGGATCTCTTGATCCATAGGTTCATAAATGACACAAGAGATGCCCTACAAGGGATAGCTAGCCAGTTATGCCACTAGCCAGATGTCTTGGGAAAACAATAGCACTAGATATGATGCTAGCCGAAAAGGGAGGTAGGTGTATGTGTAATATTGGGTGCTAAGTGTGGAATCCCTAACAACACAGCTCCTGATGAAACTATCACAAAGGTCCTGCCAGAAATAAGCATCATAGCTAATGAATGGGTAGAAAATGCTGGAATTAACTGACTTGTTAGAAGGGTGGTTTAGAAAATGGAAAAATATAGCTGCCTCAATCTTCACTTCTCTCATATTAGTTGTTGTTGTTAAGTGCCATCGAGTCGGTTCCGACCCATAGCGACCCTGTACAGGGTTTCCGAGGGTACAGGTCTTTACGGGAGTAGAAAGCCTCATCTTTCTCCCGCGGAGCAGCTGGTAGTTTCAAACCGCTGATCTTAAGGTTCGCAGCCCGATTCATAACCACTACGCTACCAGAGTTTAATCAGCTATTAGATGTTCTGTCATGCCCTGAGTTTGAAGACTAGCGCAGATTTGGAGGAAGTCAGCATTTGGCTCTGTGAGTAGGATTCATTGCAATGGCTCCAGACCTAAAAAAAACAAATTGTGAGGTTTTGTGGGAGAAAGAACAAAGGGGAATGGGATAAAATGTTTCAGCTGAAAGGAGAGCCACTTCTAAGGCTAGGGCCTACAGGGATCCACCCTGTCAGAAGCCCAAGGCCATATGCATGTGAATGGGGTTAGTCCAGGGTGGAGGGAACTTAAGTGTTTTAGAAGGTTAATGTGTATGATTACCTTATGGATATTGGCTTCTCCTGCTTATTAATTGTAAAATAAAATATTGTAAAAATGTGTAATAGTGTGAGAGATGGCTGTTTTATATTACACATTTATATTGTTAAAATGTGTAATAGTGTGAGAGAGGTGGTCCATTTTCAGAATCAAGGAAATCTTGGGTGTAACAAGTTGGCATGACAAAAGGGAACTCTGAGAATAGGAAGGGACTAGTTTGACCTGCTAGATTCTTTTAAAATAAGAATACATCCATCAAAGAAGTAGGGGAAGTTCATGGGGAGGGGATGAAACTAACTTTAGATGGGAATGTTCCATGTAGGGGCTAGTAGGTGACTTTCAGGGAAAGTCAGGGAACATGGAAGAGGTTAATAAAACTCTTTGTCAAATGGATACAAGGCACGTCTGCCCATGTTTTGGGGCTGGGCGCCCAATTTTGCAAAATCCAATAAAAAAAAAAAACCTCACTCTCACTAAAATGAGTACAGATTGGATTACTTGAGTGCTTGTCAATATAGACAATGTTTCTCACAATAGAAATATTGGGAATTATGATTATAGAAAGTTTGTTAGCCAGCCTTTGGCCTATACTTGATTGGATTCATTAGAAGTTTAAGGTGATATCTTGAGCCAGAACTTTTGTTGAGACACATGCATTTGAAAAGATATGCACACCTACCCAGAACTGTTGAAGATTTGTGAGTTAAAAAAACAACAACAAAGGGCAGACAGTTTGGCATTTTAAGTTTCTAGACAAGGAAATTTAGCCCATCAAAGACAACACCTTCCTAGGATGAAAGTTGAAGGGAACCAGCCAGCAATATGCTTGCTGATGCACCATTGACCTTGAGATGAAGTAAGAGGGAAAGCTGATTGTTTTGAAGCTCAGGGAGGTATGTGTGAACTCCCAAGCTTGCAGCTGGTACTCATTTGACCAAGCTTGGATGGCTAGGGTAGTTGAGCTGACTAGAACCTGACCAGATGAATATGAAGATGTTAAATACTCTGAGCAAGCATCAGCTGCTACAATTTAACGGACTGGACTTTTGCTTATGGATGCAGTTCCTAAAAATTCCAATCAGAATGAAAGTCTGTTCAGATCGAGGAACATGCATACATGTGTTCTCAGTGTGCTGGATCAGTCGTATGGCAATTTAGACACTGCTATTGATATAAGTCCTGGTGTGGCACTGTGGACTAATGCATCAGACTGCAAAGTTGTTTGAACTGCAAGGTCAGTGGTTCAAGCTCACCAGCTTCTCCTTGGAAACCCTATACAGGGTCGCTATGGGTTGTAATCGACTCGACGGCCACTTAACAACAACATTGCTATAAGTGACTTCCTTAACAAATTTTTATGTGTGTGCTTGGTTTTAGAATGAGGGATCAAGGGAAAATCCCCACCAACTAGCTTTGCTGTTTTCCAGATGTGTCTGGTGAAGGGGGGAGTGGAACGATTCTGATAAGATTTTTAATTTCAAGTAGTATTGGTTGTGATGGTCAGAACTGTAATTATAGAAGATATGTAGCTAACAGGAGGGAATAGTTGTTTTTCACTTCAGAAATGGACAATCCTAGGACATCAAGAGGAAGAGCATGAGTGGAAGTTGGGAACCCTGCCTGAAGAAGCAGTGACAGCAGAGATGGTGGCCGAAGTGCTGACATGGAGCAGCTAAGGACTCTAGGCCCATGACTGAATGAGGCTGTGTGCCTGTGGGCTAGAGATTGACTTTTGGACATTTATATGTACATAAAATATTTATGACTTGTTTACTTGTGATAAGGAGAAAATGGGGCCAGTGCATTTTCATTTGTACATGTTGTAGTTATATTATGTCAGGTGTAAGTATGATGCAACCTAATATAGGCATAGTTAGCTGTACTCTTAGGGACATCCTCCAGAAATGATACACTTTATGAGGATTTAAGATGAATAAATGAAGCTAAGCCCAATAAGTGTAAATAGAAAAGAGGAGAATTTTTGTGAGAAATAACTCTTGTGGTCCAACTTCAGGAATTCATGAGATTTGCAAGACCTGGCAGACAGATGTTCATTTAAGCAGGTTATTCTGGGACTAGAAAATTTAAATAAAAATACAGCCATTAAGACCTTGGGCAAGCCATTTGGCTTCTCTGAGGGGAGGGAAAATGGGACATAGCATAGAACCATAGAATTGTATATCTAGAACTGGAACTGAAGGAGGCATTTTGGGGGCGACGACAAGAATAAAAGCCATTTGTGGAGGGCCATGTGGTGCATCTGTCCCTGTCTACTAGTTTGGGCACCTGATTTTGCAAACTCAAATAAAGCAAATCTCACTGTTGCTAGAATGAGTACAGATTGGATCACTTGAGCGTTTGTCAGTATAGACAATGTTTTTCACAGTACCAAGTTTGGAGTTAGAAGGTGAGTGACTATGCGGTCTTCTACACTCTCTGGAGTTCAATTTTTATTATATATGAAGTGAGCATGGAAATGCACACACATGGCTGCTGAAAGGCTGAGTGTGAATGTACTCTGTGAACTGTGATACAAAGGAAAGGAACTATTGTAATTATTGATTGACCACTTTTGAGGTGAAGATGGGATACTCACAACCAGGTTGCTAGGAGCTGAGCTGTAGTTTGTGTGACTAATGGCCAGAGGGAACAGGAAAGCAGGAGAAAAACTCTGGGGGCAGGAGTGGGGGAAGAAGGGGTGTCACAATCAAGGGTTCATATGCCAACTGTTATGGGAGAAAGATAAGGCAGTCTGCTTCTATAATGACAGCCTTGAAAACCATGTTGGCAGTTCTACTCTGTCTACAGGGTTACTATTAGTTGGAAACGAGCCAACAGCAGTTGGTGGATTTTAAGCCACAGAGGGAAGCATCTCTTCATGCTCAATGCCCACCACTGCTCCAGCAGTAGATTATTGTGCTCAATACGTGATGCCTGCTTGCCTGGTGGTGGTGGGACCGGGGAAAGTTCTGTTATTCTAGTCCAGCCTCAGTCTTGGGCAGCCTTTTGTGTCTGGGTCTCAGGGCTGAAGCTTTCTCAGTTACCCTGTTCCTTTCCTCCCTGGAAACCAACCTTTGTTTGGTATCTTTAGCAATTCTGATTGGAGACAAACTCTCCTGTTCCTCTTCCAAGACATTGTCAATGGGATTGAGCTAGGATCAAGTATTTGTGGGTTTATTTTGGTATTGCTATTCTGTTTTAGTGATCTATTTATCTATCTTGAATAACATTTATTGTTCTTTACTGGACCACTAACTGTAAGGTCAATGGTTCAAACCCACCAGCTGCTCCTTGGAAACCCTCTACTGAGTCACTATGAGTCAGAACTGATTTGATGGCATGAAAAACAATAATAATTATAAGTCTTGAAGTCAGGTAGTGTAAGTCTCCCAACTTTGTCAGTCAGTTTCAAAGTTGAGCTTGTTCTTCTAGGTCCTTTACTGTTCCGTAGTGAATTTTAGAAACATTTTACCAATTTTTACAACATTTCTGAAATTTTCTTTGAAACATCATTAAATATCCAGATCCATTTGGGAAGAAATGATATCTTAATAATACTGAGGCTTCTCAATTTCCATAAACATGGCAAGTGTATAAGTCTTGCACAATTTTTGTTAGGTTTATTCCAATGTATTTAATACTTTCAATGAAATTATAAGTAGTATTATTTTTATTTAAATTTCTGTTTGCTGCTAGTATTCAATTTTATGTATTATATTATATATTTTGCAACCTTGCTAAACACACTTATTATTTCTAATAGTGTTTTTGTAGATTCTGTAAGATTTTATATGGGAATGATCATGTCATAAGTGATTTGAGTATCTATGTAATTCAATTTTATCTCTGTGATAGTTAAGGTTTTGTGTCAACTTGACTGGGCCAGGATTCAGTGGTTTGGCAGTTGAGATGTTAACTACCCCCCATGATGTGATTTGATGTGATAAACCAGTAAAAGAATTAAGAGTGGGATTGTTGTTGCTAAGGGCTGTTGAGTCGGTTCCAACTCACAGAAACCCTGTATAGGGTTTCCAGGAAGCCTGGTGTCATGCTGTAGGATAAGCACTGGACCACAAGGTTGGTTTGAACCTCAAGGTCATTGATTCAAATTCACCAGCCACACCTCAGAAATCCTATACAAGGTTGCTTTGAGTCAGAATCAATTAGATGGCATTTAAAAACAACATAGGGTTTCCAAGAAGCAGCTGGTGGGTTTGAGCTGCCAGGCTTGTGGTTCAAAGTCCAATGCTGATCCTATAGTTCCACATCAGGAATCCAAGGATGGGATGTTGTTGTTGTTAAGTTCTATTGAGTCAGTTCTGACTGATAGCAACCCTGTATGGGGTTTCCAAGGAGCAACTGGTGATTTGAACTGCAGATCTTTAAAGTCAAACAGACCTTGTGGTCCAGTACTTATCCTACAGTGCCACACCAGGACCCCATAAGGGTGGTATGTTGTTGTTGTTAAGTGCCGTCGAGTCGGTTCTGACCCATAGTGACCCTGTGTAGGGTTTCCGAGGCTGTAAATCTTTACGGGAGCAGAACACTTTATCTTTCTCCCGCAGAGTAGCTGGTAGTTTCGAACTGCTGGCCTTAAGGAGGTTCACAGCCCGATTCATAACCAGTACACTACCAACATACCACCCTAAATCCCACCAATACCCTGGTCCAATTTAAAAGAGATTCCCAAGGGTGTGGCATGCAGCATCTTTATCTTAATGAAATAAAAGGAGAGAGACTTGTTCAGAGAGAGGGACCCAGCACCAGCAAGACAGAATGTTAAGAACCGGCCTCGACAGGGGAGTTTGGTTCATGAAGTTGGGAGATCTGGCGGTGATAGCAACAGATAAAGAATACACACAAAGACACAACAAGAAAGACAATAAGACACCCCGAGACCAGAGTGGATGCAACACTGGCATCAGACAGATCCTGCATTGTAAACATTTTGGCTATGCATGTCGTTTGCACACCTTGCCAACTGCAATGCCTGCCCGTACTGCAAGCTGAAATGCATGCCTTGCCAGCTGTAACGCATCTAGGCTTCGGTCTGTGCCTCCGTTTTATTTAGAGGAGGAGCTTTACACAAAGGAAGGTGGAGTTTATTAAGATGGGGTATAGAAGTGAAATGTGATTAATTGTTCAAAACAGGACACAATGATTTACAGGAATCAAATTCTAAACCATACATCACAAATTGTCTTGATAATCTAACATCCTTAATTTTCCAGAAATTCAAGCAAATTTATATTAGTACTTTTCAGGTTCGAATCCCAGGGCAGCAACTCGGTTTCTCCAGGCTAATTAACATACCTATAGCACCTAATCTCGAATGGGAAAAGGTGAAAAGGATTAGGAGGAGTCCCGCTGTGTCAGCTGCGGGCAGGAGGAAGAGAGCTGCACCTGGGGGCAATTTAAGATGGCTGACGCTATTGTTCTTTGGACAAAACCCTGGAATTCGACAGTCTACTTTGGGTGAATTCCTTAGGGGTATTTTTTCTCCAGTGTCTCCCAGCAAACTTGCCCTAGGAACTTTCAGGCCTCGGCTTTAGAAGAAGTTTTTAAGATTTGTCCATGGGTATCAAGGACTCATGTATTAAGTTAATATCAAACATAACTGAATAGTTTGATAAAGAAAAGCCATGTTTGCCAGGTGGCCAGAGTTTTTTCCTCAGAGAGATTTGTTCCCAGAACCTTAAGCACTGCCAACACAGTGGAGACATTGAGAGGCACATAAGAAACCATTTTCTCAGAAGCTACAATTACTGGAGTTCGAAGCATAGAATTAATTAATAGGACTAAAGCAAAGTATACAGAGCTAGCCCAACAGTGAGTTCGTAAAAGCCAATGATTCCGGGACGTCCTGAGGTTACTTCCTTGAGCCCTCAGAGTCTCTGACCAGCAAGTCTGAGTGCGGCCATGTGCTGGATTTTCATCCATGACACCGGTCCTCAGCATCTCAGTATCTGCAGTCTGCAACAACAGAAGAGACAGGACTGCAGTATGTCCTGTGGATATGGTGTCCCTGCACTGTGAATCTCCTAGGTTCTGGGGAAGATTGAGGTGAAGATGTGTGGAGCTCTTTAAGAATACTGAACCTACTGATGCTAAAAGAAGACACAGACCTTTATCCAGAGGAAATAAAGAGAAAACCTTCCCCAGAGTTGGCACTCTAAATTGGCCTTCTAGCCAACTAAACTGTGAGAGAATAAGTTTCTGGTGGTTAAAACCATTCACTCATCTGTTAGTTTGTTGTACTGTGGTGGTTTGTGTATTGCTGTGCTGCTGAAAGCTATGCCACTGGTATTTTTTAATTCCAGCAAGGTCATCCTTGGTGGACAGATTTCGGCAGAGCTTCCAGACTAAGACAGACTAGGAAGAAGGAGAGGTGGACTACTTCTGAGTGTTTAGTCCCCGAAAATCTTATCAATTAGCAGTGGGACAATGTCAAATGTATTTGTGCTGGAAGATGAGCCCCTCAGACTGGAAGGCACTATGAATGGTGAAGAGCTGCCTTCTCACTGTTGAGTTGACCTTGATGACACAAATGGAGCAAAGCTTTCTGGACCTTTGTATGCTGATGGGGAACAACTCAAAATCAGGAGAAACAGTTGTAAACATCTATTAATAATCAGAACATGGAATGTACGTATTACTCTAGGAAAACTAGAAGTTGTTGAAAATGAAATGGAATTCATAAACATCGATAGCCTAGGCACTAGTGAGTTGAAATGGACTGGCATTAGCCATTTTGAATCTGACAATAATATGGTTTACTATGCTGGGAATGACAAATTCAAGAGGAAAAGCATTGTATTCATCATCAAAAATAACATTTCAAGATTTATCTTGACATACAATGCTATCTGTGATAGGATAAGCATCCAGACATCTGTAAGGAAGACCCCCTATCTTGGAGTTCTGGTGTAGTGCTGTGGGATAAAACACTGGACCCCACAAAGTCGCTTTGAACTGCAGAGTATGTGGTTCAAACTCACCAGCTGCTCCTCAGATATCCTATACAGGGGTCACTATGAGTCAGAACCAACTAGATAGCACTTAACAACAACAACAAGGAAGACCAGTTAATACCACGATTATGCAAATTTACATACCAATCACTAAAGCCAGTGAGGATGGAACTGAAGAATTCTACCAACTTCTACAGTCTAAATTGACCAAACATGTAATCAAGATGAACTGGTAATTACTGGTGATTGGCATACAAAGGTTGGAAATAAAGAGGAAGAATCAGTAGTTGGAAACTATGGCCTTGTGATGCTAGAGATCGCATGACAGAATTTTGCAAGACCAATGACTTATTCATTGCAAATACATTTTTAAAACAATATAAAAGGTGATTATATAGTGGACCTCACCAGATGAATTACACAGGAATCAAATTGACTACATCTGTGGGAAGAGATGGTGAAACACTTTGGCATCATCAACCAAAGCAAGGCCAGAGGCCTATTGTGGAAAATACTATAAACTGCTCATATTCAAGTTCAGACTAAAACTGAAGAAAATTAAAACAAGTCCATAAGAACCAAAATATGACCTTGAACATATCCCACCTACATCTAGAGACCATATCAAAAACAGATTTGATTCATTAGACACTAATGACTAAAGACCAGAAGAGCTGTGGGATGACTTCAAGAACATCATACAGGAAGAAAGCAAAAGGTTATTAAAAGGACAGGAAAGAAAGAAAAGACCAAAATGGATGCCAGAAGAGACTGAAACTTGCTCCAGATATCCAGCATAGAGATGTTAAAGCAGATGAAAGAAATGAGGAAGTAAGAGAGCTAAACAGAAATATTCAAAGGCCAGCTCGAGAAGACAAAATCAAGTAATATAATGAAATGTGCAAAGACCTGGAGTTAGGAACCCAAAAGGGAAGAACACACTCAGCATTTCTCAAGCTGGAAAAACTGAAGAAAAAATTTTCAAGCCTCAACTTGCAATATTGAAGGATTCCATGTGGAAAATATTGAATAATGAAGAAAGCATCAAAAGAAGATGGAAGGTGTACACAGAATCACTGAACCAACAAGAAATGGTTGATGCTCAACCATTTCAAGAGGTTGAATATGATCAGAATTGATGGTACTGAAGGAAGAAGTCCAAGGTGCATTGAAGACACTAACGAAAAACAAGGCTCCAGGAATTGATGGAATACAAATTAAAATCTTTCAACAAACTGATTCAGCACTGGAGGAACTCACTCATCTATCCCAAGAAATTTAGACGACAGTTACCTGGCCAACTTATTGAAAGAGATCCATATTTGTGCCCATTCCAAAGAGAGGTGACCTAATGGATGTGGAAATCATCAGACAATATCAAACATTATCACATGCAAATAAAATTTTTCTGAAAATAATTCAAAGTTGGTTGTAACAATATATCAACAGGGAACTGCCAGAAACTCAAGCCGGATTTAGAAGAGAACATGGAACCAGGGTTATCATTACTGATGTCAGATGAATTTTGGCAGAAAGCAGAGAGTACCAGACAGATGTTTATTTGTGCTTTATTGACTATGCAAAGGCTTTTGACTGTGTGGATCCTGATAAGAATGGGTATTCATACCAGAACACTTTACATATATCAAGAGGCAGTTGTTCAAATAGAACAAGGGGACACTGAACGGTTTAACATTAGGAAAGATGTGTGCCAGGGTTGTATTCTTTCACCATATTTATTTAATTAGTATGTTAAGCAAATAATCCGAGAAGCTGAACTATATGAAGAAGTACCTGGCATCAGGTTTGGAGGGAGACTCATTAACAACCTGCGATATGCAGATGATACAGTGTTGCATGCTGAAAGATAAGAAGACTTGAAATACTGATGGAGGTCAAAGATTAATAGCCTTCAGTATGGATTGCACCTCAATTGTGCACAAAAATTCTCACTAATGGACCAATAAATAACATCATGATAAATGGAGAAAAGATTGAAGTTGTCAGAGACTTAATTTTGCTTGGATCCACAATCAATACTCATGGAAGCAGCAGTCAAGAATTCAAAAGACATACTGCATTAGGCAAATCTGCCAAGACCTCTTTGAAGTGTTCAAGAGCAAAGGTGTCAGTTTGAGGGCTAAGGTGAGCCTGCCCCAAGCCCTGGTATTTTCAATCTCCTCTTATGCATGGGCAAGTTGGACAGTGAATAAGGAAGATTGTAGAAGAATTGATGCATTTGAGTTATGGTGTTGGAAAAGAATATTGAAAGTACCACAGACTGCCAGAAAAACATCAACAATCTGTCATGAAATAAATACATCCAGAATGCGCCTTAGAAATGAATATGGGAAGACTTTGTCTCTCATACTTTAAACATATTATCAGGAGGGACCAGTCCCTGGAGAAGGACATCATGTTTGGTAAAGTGGAGGGTCAGTGTAAAAGAGGAAGACCCCCAATGAGATGGACTGGCACAGTAGCAGCAGCAACGGGCTAATCCTATCAACAATTCTGAGGATGGCACACAATCAGACAGTGTTTCGTTCTGTTGTACATAGGGTCGCTATGAATTGGAAGTGACTTGATAGCATCTAAACACATACAACAACAAAGCCAACCACTAGTGGTATTTCTCTTACGGCAGCATTAGATAACTAAGACAATCTCCTTTCTTTTGGCTTTTTATCTACAAAACTTTGTCGTGGTATGTTAGTGGGGTTTCTAGTGGTTGTAGTTTGTAAGTCTGGGAGATCTGATATGCCATCGTGGGTTAAAACACTGGACTGAAAGGTCAATTTGAACCACAAGGTTGGCAGTCCAAACCTACCAACTGTTCCTCAGAAACCCTATACAGGGTCCCTATGAGTCGGAACCAACTTGAAGGCACTTAACAACAACAACATAGTTAGTAGCTTTAGTTTATCACAGTTTTCTTTCAAGTGATATTATACTACTTTTCATAGTGTAAGAACCTGGCAACAATATACTTCCATTTTTCCCCTCTCATTTCCTGTGTGACTGCTGTCAGACATTTCATGTCTACATAGATTATAAACACCACAATACTGTGTTAGTAAACTTGCTTTCAGCTACGGATTTAAAAATATGTTTGAAAAAATACTATTCACCAGTTCTGGATGTTTTTGTAGCATGAGGAGTTTTCAAACTATCTACTGTCATTCAGCTGGAAAAAGAAGTCTACCATATTTCCATTTTGAATAGTCCTCGAGAACACACACCAAATCTATGAATAGTTGACATTTGAATGTTCAACATCCAATACAACCAAATCATGGCAGTTACTTATTTTACAAAAGCATATTTTTGCATGACTGCATTGTCGTTGTTGTTAAGTGCCATGGAGTCAGTGCCTACTCACAGTGACCCTGTACAGAATTTCTGAGACTTTAAATCTTTTGGGGAGCAGAAAGTCTCTTCCTTCTCCCAAAGAGCAGTTGGTAGGCTCAAACCACTGACCTTCTGGTTTGCAATCCTATGCTTATCTTAATGGAGCCACCAGGGTTCCACATGACTACATTGGATATAATATATTTAATTATAGCAATAACCTCTCATTTCCACAAACATTAGTCACATCTTTAGGTATTTCTATTTTAATTTCTCTCTATATTTATTCATAACATTGTTCCCTAACTAGTATAAGCAAGTTTCACCTTATTAGCATATTGCAAATTCTTTGACGGTGTGAACATACTTCAGCTTTGGTATCTTTCCCGTATTAAACCCAGTATTGTTGTTGCTGTACATGCTGTTGAGTTGGTTCTGACTCAAAGCAATTCTGTATAGCGTTTCTGAGGAGTGGCCAGTGGGATTGAACCTCAAACTTTGCAATTAGCAGTAAAGTGCTTATCCTACAGCACCACATTATGACCCAAACCCAGTGTATGACAGATATTTTCTGTATTAAATTAGTGTCTTTTACATATGTAGATTGAAATGAATGAAGTAATGGAAACTGGAGTCAACTTTAGGTTCTGGAATTTTCCAGAACTCTTAATTAGTCACAAAAATCTATACAAGTCCTAACAATCACTTATATGAAGTCATTAAAGTAGTGTATAGGGCCACACCCTCTTTCTACTTCCCAGAACCTGTGAATCAGACTTCTTTATCATCAGTGTACATCAATGTACTGAGTCTACATGAATAAGTAGCACTCTTTAGTCTCTTATCCAAAATTCTAGTGGATGTGTTAGCATGCCCCTTCTGTTCAAGACATTCAGAATCCATTCCAATAGTTGATTTTATTTATTCTAACCACTTAAATGCCTACAACATGCTAAGAAATATAAGATGTCAGTAGTGTTACGAGGGGTACAAGGGACATGAGAGGTGTAGAAACTGTCAGAGAAGGTGACACCAAAATGTCCATAAATTTTTTATGCAGTGTTTCAGCAGAAATTTTTTTATATTTTGCAAAAAAAAAATTCCTATAGTTAGTTATAATAACAAAAACATTTATTGTAAGCTGAGTTTACATGTATCAGTATACCTACAAGTCTAAAACTATGTGCTAATTTATTTTTTTGAGTTTTCTAATGGAGAATACTGAAAGTACCATGGACTGCCAAAAGAACCAATAGATCTGTTCTGGAAGAAGTGCAGCCAGAGTGCTCCTTGGAGGCCAGGATGGCTAAGCTTCGTCTCTCATACTTTGGACATATTGTCCGGAGGAAACAGTCGCTGGAGAAGGATGTCATGCTGGGTAAGGCAGAGAGGGTCAGAGAAAAAGAGGAAGACCCCTAATGAGACGGATTGGCCAGGTGGCCTCATTGATGGACTCAAGTGTGGCAGCGGTAGTGAGGTTGGCCCAGGATCGGACATTGTTTCGTTCTGCTGTGCATGGGGTCACTATGAGTCGGTTCCGACTCGATGGCACCTGACAACAACAACAACAATGGAGTCCTGGTGTAGCGCTGTAGGATAAACACTGGGCTGCTAACCACAAGGTCAGTGATTCACACCCATCAGCTGCTCTAAGGAAACCCTATACAAGGTCGCTAAGAGTTGGAACTGACTCCAAGGAACTTAACAACAACAATGTGTTCTGGTCAGAGCTGTCATTATTACCCACTTACAATGACACTTGGAATCACCTGTTTTCATCAGCAGGTGCTACAAGCACAGCTGTTGCTTTTACTGCCATCAGTGTTTTTATCATCACTGATTTTGCCAAATTTCCTGGTGTTTTAGCTACAATATTGTGGTAGGTAGTATTTGTGAGCCTAGATCAATAACCTACTTGAGAATGAAGTAATATTTAAAGGAAAGGAAGGAGAGAAAAAGTCTTCCATTCAGTTATTAGCAATGTAACTGATAATGCAATTCAGTGTAGAAAGCCTTTACAAAACAGTTTTGTTAGCATTCAAATGATCTAAGAAATTATTACGTGTAAGCATTTTATAACTATACATATTACATATTGTTCTATGACTAAAATGAATAAACATTACTAAAGATTCTGTATGGCTTGGTATAGGAGGAGGTCCATGGGGCAGGTGTGACACCATGGGTCATAATGGGTTACACAACCACTAGTAAAGCCACTGTATGATGTGGCTCCTGCCCTCAAGAAGCTCACTGTGCTGCTGATGTAGCAAATGAGCAATCCATTCTTCTTCCTTACCTTTCTAGCTGAATGTCAGCCAAGCCTCCTATTTCCTTGTGGCACTGACTGCAAGTCCTTATTGTTCCTAGCTTATTGTCTTTAACTCATCAATTCTTTTCTTTCTCACATATGCTCATTAACTAAGTTTCTTAACTTACATCTTGTGTGATAGGTGAATCTCATCATAGTTTAAGTCCTTAAAATAATGATATTTGGAGGCATGGAAGACTTGAGTGGCTGTAGGTGGAAGAGCAAATATAAGGGGATGTGTGGGAATTAACTATATTCTATATTCTTAGGCCTCAAGAGGAAACCTGCTTGCCCCCTTCTCTTTACTGATGCTGCCTTAGTTCAGGACTTCATCATTATCCTCTGGACTATTATAAAGTCTCCTATTTGCTTCCTGCCAGCAAGCACTCATGACTACACCTTGTTCTTCACACTCAGAAGAGTAACCTTTCCACCTTGCAGCTCCAATAATATATCTCCTGCTCAGAAAACTTCAGTGACTCTACACTGCCCAGAAGTGAACCAAGTGTTTCCAAGTAGAAGGCATTTAATGACACCAACTATGTATAATGAGTAACACTAATGTGAATCCTAGAATATATACTGAAAGCTTTTGTATATTTATTCACTTATTGTTGTTAAGTGTCATTGAGTTCGTTCTGACCCATAATGACCCTGTATAGGGTTTCAAAGGAGCAGATGGTAAGCTTGAGTTGGCAACCTTATGCTTCAAACTGACTTTGCAGTCCAGTACATTAGCCCACAGCACCAAGCCAGTACTCCATATTTACTCACTTAGCTACATACTATTTAAGGAGCTCTGGTAGCATAGTGGTTATGAGTTGGGCTGCTAACCCGAAGGTAAGCAGTTTGAGACTACCAGCCATTCCTTGGGAGAGATGAGACTTTATGCTACTGTAAAGATTTACAGCCTTGGAAACCCTGTACAGGGTCACTATGAGTCGGAACTGACTCCATGGCACATAACCACCAGCACTATTTGATAAAATCAATTTGGCAAAAAGTGATTTAGCTAAAAACAGGTTAGAATATGTGATTTGTGATTGAAAATGAATATCCCTAGTAACATTTCTGCCCTATTTTCAGTTTTTAAGGAGGTTCCTGATGCCTTTTCTGCATTGCATAGCTAATTTTCATCCAGCTCTTCCTACCCTGTGCTGTTTATAGCATCAAATATTTTGAAATAACCTAAATATCCAACAGCTGGATGTATTTGAAACTTATCTACAGCTTCAGCAATAGGGAAGTGCTTAAACAAATTGGAAGGATTATTAAATGTATCTATAATACAGATAGATGTTCTATGTAGTGACTTTATATATAATTTTATTTTTTGAGCAGTTTTAAAATTTATAAAGCCATTGCCAAACAAGGAGATTAGGTATAATTAAAAATGAAGTAGAAAAATGTTCTGAAATTCCTGATCTTTACTGTGTTATGTCTTCTGTAGTTTTATTTATCTTATTACAAAAACAATTCATACTGTGACAGGAAAATAAGTAAAGGTACGAAACATACTCATCAAGATATACATATGGCCCATAAGGTATCATACAGATGACTTATAATTTATGTCACCCCACCCAATGACAATTACTTCTAGATATTATTATTAAAAAAGAGTAACATGCAGCATGACATTTGAAAGCAACTCCTTGTTTCAATATAGTCCTTCCCATTGAAAGTTTTGGTTGATTTAAACAAATCCCGTATTTTTCACATTTAAGTTTTTATCTTTTTTAAAATTTATTTATTCACTAGAAGCACAAAAGCAATAATAAGTAGGTAAAATTGATTTTCAAAAAAGATTTTCCAGAAAAAGCTGAGAATATTGAAAAATTATTGTAAAGTTGCTTAAAGACACATATCAGATGTAAAACCATCACCAAGTGCACAAACACCCAATACAAGGGGGCTTCAAAAAGTTCATGGAAAAATTCCATTGTCGTTTGATTCCCTGTGTCCACTAAGGCATGCATGGTAAAGTGGAGGGTCAACGAAAAAGAGGAAGACTCCTAATGAGATGGACTGGTACAGTGGCCGCAGCAATGGGCTCAAGTGTGACAACTGTGAGAATGACACAGGACCAGAAAGTGCATAGGGTCGCTATGCATTGGAGCCAATTCAACGGCACCTAACAACCACCAACAACGTTTTGCAGCTCCTTCGTACAACAAAATTACGTCAAAACTGGTGACCAGAGATATTCACTTTCAAACAAGGCCTTGTCTTCTCCAGTTGCTTTTGGTCAAATCATCTTCAGCCCTTCAGGTTGTGGTGACCTTTAAGAAGTTTATGTATGACCTTCTTCTGCCCATGATGACATATTCCCCTCTGAATAAAAACCAACTGACAGCAGTTTCT
>NW_006408568.1:13677220-13688010 GCF_000296735.1 Chrysochloris asiatica
TCTGAGTCATGAATTTTTTTCTCAGTTCTTTCAGCTTGGGAAATGCTGATTGTGTTCTTCCCTTTGGTTTTCTAACTCCAAGTCTTTGCACATTTCATTATAATACTTTACTTTGTCTTATCTAGTCATCCATGGAAATCTTCTGTTCAGCTCTTTTACTTCATTATTTCTTCTTTGTTTTAGCTACTCTATATTCAAGAGGTTACAGGGTAACCTCAAAGAAAGGAGTCTTGGTGTGGCGCTGTGGGTTAATGTGCCAGACTGCAAAGACGTTTGAACTGCAAGATTGGCAGTACAAGCTCACCAGCTGCTCCTTGGAAACTCTATACAGGGTCGCTATGGGTCGAAACCGACTCGATGGCACATCACAACAATAACAATATTCAAGAGCAAGTTCAGAGTCTCTTCTGAAGATCCATTTTGATCTTTACTTTCTGCCCTGATTTTTTTAATGACCTTATGCTTTCTTCATGTCCAATGTCCTTGGTGTCATCCCACAATTTGTCTGGTATTTGGTCATTAGTGTTGACTAATATGTCTGGTATTAGTGGTCATTAGTATCAAATCTATTCTTGAGATAACCTTTAAGTTCAGGTAGAATATACTCAAGGTTGCATTTTTACTCCCATGGATTTGTTTTAATTTCTTCAGCTTTAGCCTAAACTTCCATTTCAGCAGTTGATATCTTTTTGTCAAATATGTCATTAAGTATTGGGTTCCTATAAAAATAAAGTTGATGCTTGTATCCTGATGTTTTGTATCTTGTAATCAAAGCCAAACATATATGGATAACTGATGTTCAAAAAAGATTAATGGGTAGTTTTGTAAAGAAAGGATAATCTTTTTTAACAAATGGTGATGGAACAATTGGATATATATATGCAAAAAGAAAAACAAAAAGAGAAATGAGCAAGAACAATATTTCAAGCTTTACCTTATAACATATAAAATTTAATTCAAAATGGTTCACAGATTTATAAATGTGAGGCTTAAGCAGCTAAAAATCTCCTGCAAGAAATCATAAGAAAAACCTTTATGATCATGGTTTAGGCAAAGATTTTTTTAGATATTAATACCCAAAGCATGGCACATAAAATAATAAATTGGAACTTATCAAAATGAAAACTTCTGCTCTTCATAAGACTTTGTTAAAGAGAATGAAAATAGAAGCCACAGACTGAGAGACAATATTTGCAAATCAGATACCTGATAAAGAACTTGTATCTAGAATATATAAAGAACTCCTAAAATTCAATAAAAATAAAAAACAACTCAGTTTTTAAAAAGTGAATTGACACTTCACCAAGGAAGACATATGTTGTTGTTAAATGCTGTCTAGTCGGTTCTGACTCATAGCAGCCCTGTATAGGGTTTCTGCGGAGCAGCTGGTAGGTTTGGATCATTGACCTTGTGGTTAGCAGTTCAGTGTTTATCCTACAGTGCCACACGGGGACTCTAAGACGACATAGAGATGGAAAATAAATACATGAAAGGACGCTAACACGGAGAACTATTAGTTGTTGTTGTTGTTGTTAAGTGTCTTTGAGTCACTTCCGACTATAGAGACCCTGTATAGGATTTCTGAGGAGTGGCTGGTGAATTTGAACCTATGGTTCAAACTGACCTTGTGGTCCAGTGCATCATCCCACAACGCCACACCAGGATTCCAAGAGTGATCAGAGAAATGCAAATTAAGACTGCAAAGAATTACTACTACACACCTATTAGAATGGGTAAAATTTCTTTGTGTCTAGATCTGTCTCTGGTGGGCCACATATTGATAGGTCATGTTTGTTTGCTTGTTTATCCTTTCTACCATTTTCTGTCTCTTAACTGGTGCATTTAATCCATTTACATTAATGTGATTATCGATAGGTATGAATTCTTTGCTATCATTTTGTTATCCTGTTTTACCTCTTTGTTCTGAATTTTCTGTGCTGAGTTCTTTTGTATACGGATTTTCTTTCCTTTCAATCATTGCTGTTGTGTTGATTTTATTTATTTATTTATTTCTACTTCTTTATATTTAGATTTATTACTTTTCTTTATGGTTACCCTAAAGCTTACATTAAGTCTCTTTAAATTAGGACAATCTTGACTCCCTTCCCAAATAGAAGTTCTATAAATACATCTTTTATTCTCTCTGTTTTGAAATTGTCATTCATGGCTTCATTCCTCTGGATCCCTGTAGTCAGTTTTTTAGTTTTATTTTACTTTTGCAGTCTTTATCATCCCGATAGGTTCGCATCTCTATGATCTTTGCTGTCTGTCTTGATCTCAGGTCATGACTGGTGGTGTTGGTTCTCTACCCAAAGGCTGCTGTTTAGTGCTGTTGAGACTCATAGTGGTCCTGTAAAGCATATACTAAGCTTTAAAGCTTTGCAGAAGCAGAAAGCCTCATATTTATCACTCAGAGCAACTGGTGGGCTCAAACCACTAACCTTGTGGTTCACAGTACAGTTCTTACCATATGGAACCTTTGTGCTCCCCCTATCCAAAGAATCCCTTTAATATTCTTGTAAAGCTGATTGGATTTCCCCAAATTCTCTTTACTTCTGTTTGTCTGGGTAAGTCTTAGTTCTACTGTCATTTTTGAAAGACAATTTTGCTGGATATACGATTCTTGGTTGGCAATTCTTTTCCTTCAGAATTTTATATATGACATCCCATTACCTTCTCATCTTAATGGTTTCAGTGAAGAAATCAGAGCTTAGTCTTACTGTTGTCCCTTTGTAGGTGATAATTCATTTTGCCCAAGTTGCTCTCAGAATTAATTTCTTTGTCTTTTGTTTTGAGAAGTTTGATTATGGTATGTCTTAGTGACTTCCTTTTTGGGTCTATCTTGTACGGAATTCTTTCAACTTCTTGGGTGGAAACCTTCTCATCTTTCATGGCATTAGGGAGTTTTTCTGCCAGTAAATCTTCAATAATTCTCTCTGTGCTTTTTTAAGAAAATATGTGTGTCTCCTCTTGTTCTAGAATTCTAATCATGCTGGTGGTACTGTAGGATAATCACTGGACTGCTAACCACCCAGTTGGCAGTTTGAGTCCACCAGCTGCTCCATGGGAGAAAGATGAGACTTCCTGCTCCCATAAAGATTTATAGACCTTGGAAACCCTATACAGGGTCCCTCTGAGTCAGAACAGACTCTATGGCACTTAACAAAACAATAACAAAAAATTTTTTAAAGAATGTCCATACCAAGGGGAGAACAGGTAGCGTAGTGGTTACAAATCGAGCTGTGAACCTTAAGGTCAGCAGTTTGAGACTACCAGCTGCTCCACAGGAGAAATATGAGGCTTTTTGCTGCATAAACATTTATAGCCTCGGAAACCCTGTACAGGGCCGTTATGGGTTGGAACCGACTGGAAGGCACTTAACAAAAACAACAACTGGATAAATAGGAGTCCTGGTGTGGTGCTGCGGGCTAATGCATTGAACTGCAAGGTCAGTTTGAACTACAAGGTTGACAGTTCAGGCTTACCAGCCACTCCTTGGAAACCCTATACAGGGTCGCTATGGGTCAGAACTGACTCGACAGCACTTAACAACAACAACTGGAAAAGTAAAACATTAAGCATATGATCCAGTAATTCCACTCATAGTCACCTTCTCTACTCAAAAGAAACCAAAGTATATTTCCATCAGTATATCTAATAGTCCCTAACTGGAAACAACCTGAGCATCCATCAACAGATGAATGTATAAACAGTAGTATAACCATACACTGGAATAGTATTCAGCAATAAAACAAGAATAAACTAGCAACACAAGTTACAACATGGATGAAATCTCAAAATAATTACCGTGTTAGAAAGAAAGCAGACAAGAAAGAGTACATGGTGCATGATTCCACTTATATAAAAATCCAAACAAATCAACAGTGACAGAAAACAGATCTGTTATTGCTTGGGGAACAAGGAAAAGTGGGAGGTAAGGATTGCACAGAACCATGAAGACAATTTTGGTCATGATGGATATATGCATTTTCTTGATTACGGTGGTAGTTTCATGAGTGTGGGAGCCATGGTAACACTGTAGAATAAGTACAGGACGACTAACTACACTGTTGGTAGTTCAAACCTGCCAGTCATTCCTCAGAAGAAAGATGAGACTTTCTGCTCTCCTAAAGATTTATGGCCTTGGAAACCTATGCATTGGAAGTGACTCAATGGCAGCTGGGTTGGCTTGATTTGGGTTTCATGAGTATAAACATACATTTACCTCTAAATTTATTAAATTATACGATGTAACTGTGTGCAGTTTATTATCTGTCAATTATACCTCAATAATCCGAAACCCATTGTAGTAAGTCCATTCTGACTCATAGTGACCTTATAGAACTTCCTCACAGAGTTTCCAAGACTGTATCATAATGCTTTACTGAAGCCACCTCCACATCTTTCTGGTAGATTCAAACTGCCAACCTGACCTTTTGATCAGCAGCCACGTATATAAGCACTCTGCCACTAAGTATCCTTTATTTCAATAAAGCTGTTTTTGTTTTGTTTTTAAGCAGTCCGGGTGTGGGACTGTGGGCTAATGCATCAGACAGAAAAGTTGCTTGAACTGTAAGGTGAGTGGTTCAAGCTCACCAGCTGCTCCTTGGAAACCCTGTATAGAGTCACTATGGGTTGGAATCAACTCGTTGGCACTTAACAACAACAACAACAACAACAACCATACAGCAGCAACACTTTTGCAAGATCAAAAAAGCAATGCTGAAGTTTTAGGAGCTTTAGATATTGTTCCTGAAGTATTCCTATATGCCCTTTAAAACAGACACCTCAGTTTTGCTGGGTTCTGACTAAAATTTTATTTCACTTTCACATTGTGTAATAGAGTTTCCCCAGGCAGCTATCTCCTGGGGGGTGGGGGGGTCATGTGTGACACTGACTAGCCAGTTGGGAGGAACTAACTATGTCACCAACAGCTTAGCTTCCCAAATGTGGGGGGAAACTGCAAACATAGTCTCAAAACAAAAAACACAACAAAACAAAACTTCAGATCAAGCCAGGTGGCAACAACCATGCCTGACAATGCTGCCTCTGACCAAATACTAAGTGGACAGCCTAACTGGATGTAAACTATTTGCGTGTTTGCCTTAAAAGGCACACTGACCACTGGGTTATTAACACCTCCTAAGAGTCTACGGATAGCCTTCAGTGGGTCCAGGACCCACAAATTGTATGTAAATTTGGCAAATATGTGCATTTAGTCCTTTTTGGGGGGATTAATAACTCTCATCAGACCTTTAGAGAGTTCCCTGATGGTAAAATGACTAAGAATCAGCATGAACAAAGCTAGATCCATTAAAAAAAAAAAAAATTGTAGCATTTCAGCAGAAATTTGTATTTTTTGTAAAAAACTCCCTGTAGTTAGTTATAACAGAAACATTTTTTGTAACCCCAGCTTACATTTTTGTCAGTATACCTGCAAAACTTAAATTCTATGCTATTTTAAATGCTTTATATATTTTATGCTTTCTGAACCTTCTAATATGCTCTGTTGTGGCACTGTAAGGTAAGCACAGGACCACAAGATCTGTTTGAACCACAGGTCAGCGGTTCAAACTCACCTTGGTCACTCCTTGGGTCACTGTGAGTCAGAACAGACTCTATGGCTCTTAACAACAATATGTTCTGATCAGAGTTGTCATTATCCTGCAATTACAAGCACAGCTATTGTTTTCATTGCTGCTGGTGTTTTCATAGTCACTGATTTTGTCAAATTTTGTGTTTTGGCTACAATATTGTGGTAAGAAGTACTTGTGAACGTTTATTCGTAACTTCCCCCCGCCCCCCAGAAAATCACAATAAAGAAAAAAAACTTAAAAAGGTTTCTGCTCATGTAAACTAACACATAAATTACTGTAAAACTAAAAAAAAAAAAAAGGCTCATGCTCAGTTACAATCATGATGTAATTGTACACTGATAAAGATGTAATTCAGTATATAAAAATGTTATAAAATTTTATGTTGTTAGTATTCACATAATCTAAAAGATATTGCATTTAAGCAATTTGCAACTCTTTTTAAAACCTGTTAGCTAGCCAGTTCTGGTGCAGTGCTGAAGGATAATGAGCTGGACCACAAAATCAGTTCGAGCTGCAAGGTTGGCAGTTCAAACCCACCAGCCACTTTTCAGAAATTTACAGGGTCGCTATGAATCAGAACCCACTCGAAGGCACTTAACAATAAGGCTACGATTAAAACTGCTAATAAATATTACTAAGGAGTTTGTAAGGTCTGGTATGGAGGAGGTCCTTGGGTGTGTGTGTGTAACAACACGGGGTGATACTGCTGCTTCTCATCTGACTCACAAGGCTGAGATTAAATCTACACGATCAGTTACAATTTCATTTCTTGTCCTTTTTTCCTGGAAGCGCATATTTCGGGCTGCACTCACTATTCCGTCACTTTCTCACGATTAAGAATTTGACGTTGTTTCCAAGTCGTCCAAGTGTGCAACTTGCCCGAAACATTTTTTTCTCCCTTGGGATGATTCCTTACTCCATCCCATTAATACCCACCCATATTAATGACTTTGCCTGGGAGTAGACATTTATAATCTCAGATCCCTACTTAGACTGATGCTGTGTGAAACGTCTGCATAGTTTTCCAGATGAGGCTCAGAGAATCACACTAACGTTTCCCCAAACAGCTTAATACCCACACTAAGTTCCCATTGCAAACAACAGCTACTCAGAAACGCTCTTGTCTATTTAGCATTGGAAACTGGAACGACAGAGAATTTAAAGTTTGGCTACTCCACTCCCTTTCGTTTACTGCCAGTGAAGCGCGGTGGGGGTGAGGGAGGGAAAATCTGTGCCGCTACGGGCTCTCAGTGCTGCCCCTCCCCACACCTCCCTCGGATCGCTCCTCCTGTCCCGGCCGAGAGCCCGCCTGGGCTCCCTCCTGAGTTCGGTCTGAAGGTGCGTGGAGAACTCGAGCCACGCGCTCGCTCCCGGTGCCAAGCGCACACTGCAGCGGACAGCGAGACTAAGACTCCGAGGCCGCACCAGGAGGAAAAGCCTGTCTGTCCCTCTCCTCCCCTTCTCACCTTTACACCCCTTTCCTCAGGGAATGGACTGTGAGCCAGGGCAGCGCTACCGTCCGAGCCCCGCAAAGCTGGGCGGGGGGAGGGCGCCCCGTGCCACCCACCACCTCCGGCGCACAGGCCCCCTCCCTCAGCCCCGCCCGGGGCACACGCCTCTCCCTACCCTGCATCGCCGCCGGGGGCCGGAGCAGCAGCAGCAGCAGCGCCCGGAGGGCGATGACCCGGCAGCCCCAGAGCCAGCGCCCGGCCATAGACGGACACGCTCGGCCGCGCCCCCGCTGGCCGCAAGCTCTTCTGCAGCTGCCACCTCCGGGCGCTCGGAACCCGCCCGGGCGCCCGCCGTACTCGCGGGCCCTGGAGGCGCGGGGCGCGCCCGACGTGTGCAGATGATGGAGGACCCAAGAGGAATGTGTGAGTACAGGTCCGGGGCACTAGCCACCCCGCGGGAAACATTCGCTTTCACTTTTGCTTTAGCCCCCGGAGGGCTAAGCAGAGGTGAGAAACAGTGACAAATCCGTGACTCAGCATCCCCACCCCTTCTCTTTCAAAAGTCCTCGTTGCCGACTTGAACCCCACACCGCCGCCACTAGCCCTGGAGTGTCCTCTGGCTTTGTGGAGCGGGGACTCGGGTTGTCCGGCTGGCTGTCACCTGAGGAAGCCCGAGGTCCTCTCGCCTCCCTGTGTTGTCCTCTCCCCTCGATACCTCAAAGTCTAGTGTCCCCAGTGGAACGAGAGTGGACAAAGCCACCAGAAATCAAACTCTTCACACCTGACTTCTGCTTAACCTTCCCCACAGTTGTATCCAACTTCAACTTTCCGAGATGCCCTGAATTCCCAGCTAGTGAGTTAGACAGACAGGCAGCTCTTCACCCCACTGTCAAGCGGGTTGAGAAGGCACCTTAGAGCGTCAGTGAAAAACAGGGGCGGGGGCTGGAGGGGGGTTGGGAGCGGCCGCCTTGCCTTTGACCCGGCCAGCGGACCTTGTGCCCAGGTCACCTGCCCGGTGCGCGCAAGCTCTCAGGTGGAGCATAGCCAGGTCTCCTGGCTCACTGCTGCCTGCGAACTTCTGCCTCCTAGGGCTCCAGGCGCTGTCAGTTTATTTCATCTGTATCTTTTTTTCGGAAGAACATTCCGCATATTTGAAGTAGAGTGGGGTTGGGATGAGAGGAAGTAGCAGTTATTCATCTATGTACCATATTTTATTCCTTAAGCAAGTCCCCCTATTCAGCTATCTTCCCAGTGCCTTAACTAGGACTGATATCTTCCAGGGCAGAAACTCATGGTATCATCCTTTCCTCCCTCTTCCCCTCCCCATGAACCTCCTCCAGTACCAGACTATACAAAATCCTTAGTAATGTTTATTATAAATTTGAATCATAGGAAATATATGATAGATATAACTGTAAATTGCTTTAAAATAAAATATTTCTTAATTTATATGAATACTAACAGCAAAATGGTTTTGTAAAATCTTCTTACACTGAATTATAATATTGTTAATTACATTATTAATAACTGAACAGAAGCCTTTAAAACTTTTTCTCCTTTTCCTTTATTTACTACTTTGTTCCCAAAAAAGCTATTGATAACGGTTTACAAATACGCCTTACCACAACATTGTAGCTAGAACGCCACAAAATTTGACAAAATCAGCTACTATAAAAATATTGGCATCAACAAAAACAACAGTGCACACTTGTAGCTCAAGCAGGTGAAACCAAGTGATTTAGTGTCATGTAATGGGGTATAATGACAGCTCTGATCAGAGCACATTGTTTGTTTGGTTGGAAGTGCCGTAGAGTACGTTCTGACCCATAGCGACCCAGTATAGGATTTCCAAGGAGCAGCTGGTGAGCTTGAACCACTGATCTTGCAGTTCAAACTGACTTTGCAGTTGGGTGCATTAACCCACGGTGCCACACCAGGACTCCCAAAAAATAAGTTAACTTAGTTTTTGCCTTGTAGTATTGATACATGTAAGCTAGGCTTACAAAAAAAAAAAAAAGTTTTGTTGTTATAGCTAACTAAGATATTTTAATAAAAATAATAAATTTCTGCTTAAAAATTACACAAAAATTGTATAAAGAGTCATTTTGGTGTTACCCCGTCTGACAGTGTCACCCAGTGAGGTCTGCACCCCCATGTCCATCTAGTGATACCACTGCAGTCTCTCCCTTTAAAAATTTTTTTCAGTGGATTGTAATATGTTTCTTTTTTTTTTTTTCAAATGTTTTATTGTGAATTTACATTCACTGTATCCTATATCCTTTAATTGCCATGGCTACAATCCTTTCCATGCATCATCAACCAACCAACCAAAGGATACACCCTGCAAGCCTGCCCCCTGGTCATCAGCACATAGCCCCTCTCCCTCTCTGGGTCTCAAGTCCCCAGCTGCACCATCTCTCCACTTCCTCTTCTATACCTCCATCACCAGAGTCACTGCTTCTCTGGGTAGGGTCCCACACTCCACTCTTCTCCCTTGATGGTCTCAGGGACCTTTGCTCCTGAACTGCAAAGTCAATCACTCCCTTCTTTTTGAGACACAACGTCCACCTTTACATTTCCAACCCTCACAGTCAGTCATGATAGCAATTATTCACCGTTGTACCACAAGGGACCTATCCCCATCTCCTTTCATCAGCCCTGCCTAGACAGATTGGATACTACTCAGTGGAGATTCTACCTTCCTCCATGCTTTCTGTATCTAGGCTCCCTCTTGAAAGCTTGTAAGTCAGTCACTTCTTGCCTTTGTAGCACCCCCATTTTGGGTAGCCAATGTCCAAGTTGCCCATCCTTGTCTACTCTGTATATGAAAGGGGTGGGAATGATCTTCGCTGTGAAGATTTGTTCCCTCTTTTGAGCTACTGCATCCATAGGTGTAGGTCAAGTTCACCAGACTGTATCAGATTACTATTCCCCCCCCCCTCTTTTATCTTCTGGTTGAGCTCTGATCATCCAGTCATTGAAGCCAGGTCAAGTGGGTATTATCTGCAAGTGTGGGTGTTCTTATGCATATGCCCTCTCTTCTTATCAGCTGGATGCTTCACTCTCCACTCTAGTCCTCTGTGGCTATGTCACTGGCTCTGGACCCAAGAGTCCCCAGGTCTTGCCAGATTGCTGGCCAACCAGGTCTCCACCCAGGTTCACAGGAGTCTATTGAATGTTGTAGGACTTAGCTCGCAGCTTCATTGCTGTTTTTTCCTCACTTCCCCTTATCCGTGACAAACGTGGTCACCAATCATAGTGCATGTCTGTTCGTGTATTCCCATTGAGTCTTAGTCTTGGAAAGGGGTTTGCCCTGAGGTGACACAACCACTTACCTTGATGTCTCCTGGGAGAGCAACTTGCTTGTTCTTGTAGTAATCAATCAGACTGCCATTACTGTTTTGTATTTTTACTGTCCGTCTTTCTTTCAAGAAGTATCTTCTGTTCTTCTAGTTGCTCCAAGTTGGTCTGCTTGTCCTTTCAAGTGGAAATTTTCCACCTCAAAAGATTCTGGGTGAGGTTCAGGATTCCACCTATAATCTTATGTAATGCAGAGGCTCCACAGGAAGCTTCCTTCACTGGGCATGTTGAAGCCCCAAGGAGCTCTGGTAGCATAGTGGTTACGAATTGGGCTGTGAACCTTAAGGCCAGCAGTTCGAAACTACCAGCCGCTCCGCGGGAGAAAGATGAGACATTCTGCTCCCATAAAGATTTACAGCCTCGGAAACCCTGTACAGGGTCG
>NW_006408568.1:13719399-13727472 GCF_000296735.1 Chrysochloris asiatica
TTTTAGAAAGTTTGATTATAATATGCTTTGGTGTTTTCTTTTGAGGTTTATCCTGTTGGGGATCTACTGAGCTTTTTGGATATAAATGTTCTCATCTTACAAGATATTAGGGAAGTTTTCTTCCAACAAATCTTCAATAGGAATTGGGACAAAATGGTGGAGTAGGGAGATGCACTGAACAGACCCTCTGCAACAAAGACATGGGAGAACACGTTAAATAGATCCAGATGGTAGTCCTGGAACACTGAGCTTCAGAAGATAGGGCAGAGAGGTGAGCTGACTGCTGACTGGAAGCTGAACAGGACTGTGAGAAAGAAAAAAACCAAGCTGACTCTCAGTTGGCATGGTATGGCAGCCATTTTGAATTTTGCAAGCGGCTGCCAATACAGCAGCCTGCAGGCACAAGGCCAAGCTGCAGGTGAGAGACAACGGGTTGCAGTCCTCCCTTGTTCTCTTGCCCTCCTTGTAGTTGGGCCATGGCTAGTCCTACCATCACCTCAATGTCTGAGAGAAAACGGACAATTTCAGTTTATAAGAAGAAACAACACAGAGTGCCTAAAGCAGTGACCAAAATACAGAGTCAGAAAATATAATGTCAGAACAGAATCAGAGCTACTTGATAAGGAATTGTAAAAGATGTTATTTAGGTACCTATAAGAATAAACTGACAAACAAAAATAAGAAACCATACAAAAACAGCAATTAGAAAGCCAGAAAATTAATACTAAGACTTCAGAAATAGATAATACATTGAAGGGCAAAGTAGAATTGAATCAATGGAAGGCCAAATTAGTAAGCTTGAAGATAAATCTCTCAATACCCTTCTTCAAGAGGAATAATCTGAAAAAAATAATTAGAAACTCTAATAGTTATATAGGACACTATCAAGAGAAATAGCTTCTGTGTGATTGGAATTCCAGAACAGTAAGAAACAAATTAAACTGTTAGAGAACATTGTCTAACAGTTGCTAGAAGAAAACTTTCCTAACATCATGAAAGATGAGAAGATAGTCATTTAAGAAGTTAAAAAAACTCCAAACAGGATAGATTCCAAAAGAAAATCACCAAGACATAAACAAAATTTTCAAAACCAAACACAAGGAAAGAATCCTGAGAATAGCTTGGGAAAAATGAAAAGTTAGCTGCAAAGGAGATTTAATAAGACTAAGCTCTGATTTCTTAGCAAAAACCATTCAAGCAAGAAAAAAATTGCAAGCCAACAATCATGTACGCAGCAAAATCGTCCATCAAATATGATGGCAAAATTAGAACATTTCCAGATAAACAGAAATTAAAATAATTTGCCAAAACCAGACCAACCTTACAAAAAATACTAAAGGGCATTCTTTGGACATGGAACCAACAACAGAAGACAACAACCTGAGACAATATCACCTAGAACTCAACCCAGATTTAGAAGTATTCAAAGTAAAACAAGCCTATAAAACTGAAAATAGGGAGTCAAAGATAACCAGTTTGCAACAACAAGAAAACATAAAGTTAAAAAAGGGAATATTGTTGTTACAGAACTCTAAATGAAGGGGAAATCAAGTTGATTTCAATAAAAAATAAGTAAAATAAATAAACCTAACTGTAACCCTAAAGCTAGACCAAGCCTTACTACTAGCCCTAGCCCAACTCCTAACATTATCCTAGTCGTTATCTTAACTCTAATACTAAATGATGTCCTAGGTCTTGCCTAGACCGAGCCACAATACTAACCCTAACTCCTTACTCCCACCTATGCCCACCTCCTTACTTCCCCTTCCTTTTTTTTAAGAGTCTAGGTTTAAAAAACAAAGTAAAACCTTGACAGTTGCCTCTGTGTGTGTTTTGTCTCTTCCTCTTCTGGAATTCCTAGCACACATAAGCTATTCCTCTTGATAGTGTCCCACATAATGTTTAGATTTTCTTCAGTTTTTATTTTTTTCTGATAGTTTCTCTAACAGATTATTATTGAGAGATTTGTCTGTAATGTTACTAATTCTTTTTTCCATTAATTTATTTCTATTCCTTTGATCTTTCAATGTATTATATATTTCTGAAATGTTAATATTAATCTTCTGGATTTCTATATGCTGTTTTTGTATGATTTCTAATTTTTCATTTATCTCATCAGTTTGTTCTTACAATGCTTTCCTGAATTCTTTTATTGTCTGTGTTTTTCTTAACTTTGTACAGTTTCCTCAATCGCGCTCTCATTTGTTAAAGGCATCTAAACCTCTTTTGAATTTCTTAGTAAGTTGTTTCAATGCCATTTCACCCTCAGGACTGTTTTCTGTCTCTGTATTTTGGTCACTTGTTTGAGTCACTGTGTCTTGCTTTTTTGTGCACGTGAACTGAAGTTATCTGTTGTTTCCAAGACATTGTGGAATTGTATTTATATTTAATTTGTAATTGTATGTTAGGGTGTTTTGCCTAGTTTTGTTTATTTTTTTGCTTTATTTTGTTTTGATATATCTGAATGAGGTGAGTGTACAACTGTGTTCTATAGCTTTGCAGGACTTAGCTGTTCATCACCTGTCTCCTGGTGGGTGTGGTAGGTAGAGGATGGGAATGTTTCTGCAGTTCTCGGTTTATTCTTCTTATACCACAGTTGAGGGCAGGTTTAACTGATGTTGGTCACTGGCTATCATTGATCACGTGATGGTTCAGGAATGGGTGGTGGCACTCGCCCAGTGGGTGGTCTACAGGAGGTGCTGGTGTGACTAGGCAGTTGGGCATGGTTGTTGTCTCCCACTAGAAACAAACAGCAACAACAAAAAAGAAAAGAAAAAAATAAGAGGGGGAAATAAACAACAACAACTAGAAAAAGAAAAATAAATTTAAAGGAAAGGAGAAAAAAACTATAACAAAAATACCGAATTCACTGCCACCAAGTCAGTTTTGACTTACAGTGACTCTATATAAGGTTTCCATGACGGTAAATATGTATAGGAGCAGATAGACCACCTCATCTATCTCCCATGGAGCAGCTGTTGTGTTTGAACCTCTAACTTGAGGTTGTTGTTGTGTTGCTATGTGCCATGGCATTGGTTCCGACTCATAGCTACCCTGTATAGGGTTTCTTAGGAGCAGCTGGTGAATTTGAACCACTGACCTTAAGTCCAGTGCTTATCCTACAACGCCATTAGTAGACCCAAACAAAAACTAGATAGGGGAAAAAGAAAGAGACAAAGAATAGTACATTAAAAATAAATAATAATAATAAGAAAAACAAGGGATGGGTAAAAAGAAAAAGAAACAGAAGAAAAGAAAACAGGAAAAATGAAACCAAGGAAAAAAGAAAATGAGTATGTGCGTGGTGGGGGTCGGGATGTAGAGCCTCTGGGAGCTGCCCTGTTAGCTGAGGAGGTGGCTGGAGAGCATGCATGGTTGGTGTTTTTTGCTGGCAATGGAGATCATAGGTTGTAGACCGGGTTGCCTGGTTCTGGATGAATTTCCTGCAGGTCTGTAAGGTGGCTGGAAGCAGGATATCTGGTTCCCAAATGACTTCCTCCTGGCTCAGAGGGTGGCTAGGGTCAGGAGTCTAGTCCTGGAGGAGTTCTAGCCAACTCGGTGGGTGGCTGCAGGCAGACTTCCCATCCAGCACTGCACGTTCTGCTTACCTGAGGTGTCTTGTGCTTCGAAACGTGGGGGTTGCGTTCACCTGGCACCTATCCACTAAGGCACACTTCTGACCTCAGGGGGAGCAGCGACTACGCAGGGGAGGATGTCAGTCTGGTGAGTGAGGTGGTCTGATCACTGGGAGGGTGTGGAAACGGAGATTTCTGGTCACCAGCAACCAGTGTGGGCGCCGATCCAATATAAACACTCCTTGCAAAAGTTTTGAATAGCCACATTGTGTCTGGCCAACTGGCAAGACATTGTTCTACTTGTCTCCTTGTTAGCATTTTTGCTCATAAACCATAAGTCGTAAGTCGGTTCTGATGTAGTAAGTTGAATACCTCTCTTTTTGCGTGGTTTTCATTTTTACTATCAATACCTTTGTAAATATATTTGTAGGAAAAACTTTTATAGAAAACTTAAATCTGGACAGGAAGTCATTTCCAACATTTCTGAAGTGCATTCTCTTCTTCCAGTACTTAATATTTCGAAACTTTATCAACTTGCTAAATACTAAAACATTAAGTAAAACAGACAAATTGTCAACTGGATTTCTCTTTCTCTCTCTGTAAGCAGGTTGAGAGCACTCATTTTGCCAAGTGTTGAGATAAAATAACATGGTTCTTTAAATGGATAGGCGTTCTGGTCCAATAATTCCACTCTAATAATTTATACTAATGGAATCATGAGAGATTTATGCACTAGCACTTTTCATTTAAGTATAATACCTAAAAATGATATCCATCTTAAATGTCCACAGATGGGAGAATAGCTAAATAAATGAAATATCTGTAAGATGGCTTATTATGTGTCAATTAAGAATTGTGGTTTTTAAAGAACAACTTAGGACAAAGAAAAATGCTCATGATACAATATTAAGTGAATGGACCATAAAATTACATTACAATATCATCCAGATTTATGTGTGTAAAGAATATGCATGTGAATATAATAGAAAAACTCAGGAAATAAATATCTCCACATATTGGTAGTAATTATCTCTACGTAGTAAAAATTTGGGTGATTTTCATTTCTGTGATTTTCAAATATTGTGAAGTGATTGTGTATTACTCTTATAAAAAATCTTTTAGGAAAACTTTTCAATTGCAAATACAACCACATGCAATTGCTTTGTGTAGATACAGTTCAAAATGGTCATCTTCTCTGTAGACCTATCATGTAAGAACCAAACAACCAACCAACCAACCAGCCAGCCAACCAGCCAGCCAGTCAACCAATCAGTCAGTCAAACAAACAAACCCATAAACACTGGCAGTATTTATATTTGAAAATAAGCCTGGAATTATAACATACACATATATATTTAAGTTCATGTGAGAATCCTGGTGTGACACTGCAGGATAAACACTTGACTGCTAACCATGAGGTTAATAGGTTCAACTGCTCCTTGGAAACCCTATATAGAATGGTTATGAGTCAGGGCCAAGTTGACAAAGGTTAACAAATTCATATTATTGGCTTCATGCAATGCCATCTTTTTTTTTTTAAATTAAGACTGTAGTTAAAATGTAAATGACCGATTGCCTATAAAGTCTGGAACATAATAAATATTTGTTGAATGAGAAATTTATTAAGTAGCACAAACCTTGGTTTGTATTTTGCTTTGATGAATCTTTTTGATAATATATACTTAGAACTTATCAGGAGTGTTGATGGTTTATTGACACTATTTATCTTAATTTATTTCATTATCAGACACATCAGCTAGTTTCTATTTCAGCTACTGCAATCTGCCTTCAGAATTTACAATTGCACTTGGTCAAACCCAGAACCAATACTCACGGTGGAGTCCTGAATTAGAAGTTTGGCTGAAGTGGGTAAGTCATGGTGTTGGGTTTTACTCATTTTTACATTTTCTCGTAGAAATTGGGCTTTTGGTGAATAGGCAATACAAGAACCTTTTGCATTTACAACTTAATAAGAAGAAGTGTCAATGAGTTGGTTCTGAAGCAGAGCGATCCTGTAGAGGGTTTCCAAGGAGTAGGTGGTGGGTTTAAACTGCCAACGTATGGGTCACAGTCCAGTACTGATCCTAGAGCATCAAACCAAGAGTCCAATAAGAAATTATAGTCTGTTAAGTGGAGGACAAATAATCAATAAAGAATTCTGATCATTGCCTACTTTTTAAGAGGAGCATATAATGGTTAGATTCTAAACTTAAATTTAATATTTTTGTGCATAGTACTTTATCTCATTAAGATTTTCTGGAATGATTTTAGTTTCATTTTAGAATTCTTTTTGTCTACTAATTAATTAAGCAACCTGACTTAAAAATGTCTTCAAATGGCAGTAAGACTTTTTGAGTATTTTTCAGCTTTTCAGTTTTGTTTGAAATCCTTCAGTATTTATTGAGGGTCAGTGTGGCGTTGTAGAATAAGTGCAGGACTGCAAGGTCAGTTTGAACCTCAAGGTAGGTGATTCACTCACCAGCCATTTCCTGGAAACCCTATACTGGATCGCTATGTGTCAAAACTGACTTGACGGCGCTTAACAACACTATATACATATTAAGGGAGTCCTGATGTGGTACTGTAGGATTACCGCTGGACCACAAAGTCGGTGGTTAAAATGCTCCAGTCGCTTCTCGGAAACCCTATTCAGGGCTGCTATGAGTTGAAACCAGCTCGACAGCCCTAACAATGAGTCCTCATGTGGCACTGTAGGATAAGCACTGAATTGCTAACTACAAGGTCAGCAGTTCAAACCCATCATCCACTCCTTGGAAACCCTGTACTAGACAGCATTTAACAAGAACACCATATACATAGAAGGCTTCAGGAATTACAAATGAAATAGATGACAAGTTGATTACAGATGCTAGATTAGTAAACTTTGTAAAGGGTTTCTTGTAGATTCTTAGCTTTTTTTGTTTTGATATTTTTGAAGAGATTGATTAGTCAGTCTTATTGATTGAGGCGGACTCCTGGTGTGGCACTGTAGGATCAGCATTAGACTGTGAACCACAAAGTCAGCAGTTCAAACCCACCAGCTGCTCCTTGGAAACCCTATATAGGGTCACTATGAGTCAAAATTGACTCAACGGCACTTCACAACAACAACAATTGATTGAGGATGGGAGGATTGACATGTGTCATGTTTGGTAAGGTGGAGGGTCAGAGAAAAAGAGGAAGCCCTCCAACGAGATGTTGTGAAGAGAGAAGAGGCTTGACCATTTTCTTGACCATTTGTTTAATCATTTTCTAATAGTGTTTCAGAAGACTTAGGAGGGGCAATTTATAGTGTGTTTCATTATCATTGTCATCATTATTGCTAACATTTGTTGAGCATTTAAAATACTAAGCAATTTACACGTATTATCTCATATAAATTTAATGCCTATGCAATTACTTTGATTCTTTACAATTTAAAGATGAAGAGCCAGAGAATTATCTAGGTCAGGTAAATTGGTCAGGACTATACAAAATAGCAATTAGAAAGCCAGAAGATTAGCCCTAAGACTTCATAAATAAATACACTGAAAGGGCAAAGAAGTAGAATTGAATCAATGGAAGGCTGAATTATTGAGTTTGAAGAAAAATCTCTCAATATTCATGTGCTAGAGAAATAATCAGAAAAAAACTACAAGAAAATCTGAAAAAGGTCCTAGATTTATGTAGAATAACTTATGTGTAATTGGAATTCCAAAACAGGAAGAGACACACACACAAAAGTAGGTAATATTGTCCAAGAGTTGTTGGAAGAAAATGCCCCTAACATCGTGAAAGACAAGAAGATTAGCCATTCAAGAAGTTGAATGAACTCTAAGCAGGATAGACCCTAATGGAAAAACACCAAGATATATTGTTGTCAAACTTTTAAAAACAGAAAACAAAGAAAGAATCCTGAGATCAGCTCAGGAAATACATAAAGTTATCTACAAAGGAGAACTATTAAAACTAAGCTCAGAAACCATACAGGCAAGAAGACAATGGGATGACATACATAAAACTCTTGAAAGAAAAAAAAAAAAAAACCAACCAAGAATCATATATCCAGCAAAATTGTATATCAAATATAATGGCAAAACTAGGTCATTTTCAGATAAACAGGAGTATTGGTGTGACTCTGTAGGACAAGCACTGGGCTGCTAACCACAAGGTCTGTGGTTCAAATCCTCCAGTTGCTTCTTGGAAACCCTGTACAGAGTCCCTATGAGTTGCAGCTGACTTGATGGCACTTAACAATAACAACAATATGCTATAAAGTTCTATAGCTTGACACAGTGCCTAGATAAAAGCAAGTTGTTGTTAGGTGCCATCGAGTCGGTACCGACCCATAGTGCCATTATGCACAGCGGAACAAAACACTGCCCAATCCTGGGCTAACCTCACTATTGTTGCCACACTTGAATCCATCAATGCTGCCACTTGGCCAATCCATCTCGTTGGAGGGCTTCCTCTTTTTCTCTGACCCTCCACCTTACCAAACATGATATCCTTCTCCAGC
>NW_006408568.1:13731442-13736684 GCF_000296735.1 Chrysochloris asiatica
ACCAAAAGAAAAGAATGTCCACACCTTTATCTCAGTAGTTCTGCCGGGCGTCTGTGGCTGTTCCGATCCTTCCCCCACGTGGTCTCACCCAAGATGGCGGCTCCTGGAGCAGCTGAACATCCTGGACTAGAAAGCAATAGATTTCTTGCTTCTGCAACAAATTCCCCCATCTGTGAGCCTTCCAACCTTCTAAATATTCCTTTATATGTGGTTCAGAGTTCTGGGACCAGTCCCTGAACCTGCTTGGTCGGGTATTTTGTGCCCGATCCACCATCTTGTTTGTTACTTCTTGGCTCTTCTTTTTTGGATTGTAATCGGATTTTCTGCTCACTTCTCTGTTTTTATCTTTATAAGATAAAAGATGTTGCAGGCCACACCCCTGGGAAGTTTTCATAAAATGGATCAGGGTTGTGATGAGATTAAGAGTGTTAATCCCACTCTTAATCCTTTTATTGTGTGTCTCAGCTTTCCTCAGAAACACTCTACAGATTGCTATGTGTTGGAAGTGACTGGACAGCATTTAACAAGAATAGCAATCTTTTTATTGGTTTATTGCATCAGATCACATCATGGAGATTAACACATCACTGTCAAACCGCTGAGAATCATGACACATATTTTGTGGGAACAAAATTCAATCTATGACAACACCTTTCAAGCCAGTGTGCTAGGAGTACAAAGACATCTATGTTCATGAACAGATAGAGTATGAACAGATGTCAAAGAAGAAACTCCACCCTGAGTGGAAGTTCCAATAGCTGGAACCAATGTTACAGGCCTCTTGCTGGCACTTCCTATAGCAAAACTACATCTGACTTTTAAGAAGCTCAAATTGTCATAGCCAACAGCAACTCAAAAGAGTACACGGGAAATTTAATGGGTGATGATGAGTTTAAGGTAATGGGTGAGGAACAACTCAGAAGAGAATGGTAAGAATGGCTGCTCAGCTGGAAGAATGTAATCAATGTTACTAAACAGAACCTGTAGAAAAGGTTAACTTGGTGTATGTACTGCTGTGTATATTTTCAACAATACAAAAATTAAATTTAAGAATAAAAAGAATGCATCATTGCCACTGCGTTTATCCACACTGAATATTCCCTACTCCATATCATCTACGTCAGAGTACAAATTCATCTGTCAACCATGGGACCGTTTCTTTCACCATCTCACAAAGCATTCCATGCCCCTTTCTCTCACTCCCTTCTCTACCTTCCTTATCTCTTTGTATGGAAAACTTGAAAGACCTTTTTTTTTTTTAAATCTCCTGCTTTTAACCTTTGTTTTTGACTCATCCCTAAATAATTTAATTTCAGGACAAAACTAAGAAAGAAAATGATACAATGTTAGGGTTTTAAATGCAAAATCAAGATTTGTCCAAGGATCTCAAATCCAAATGCCTAGAGGGGCCATAGAGTTGTGAGGAGGATGAGCTTGGTGGGCATGAAACAAAAGGGAGTGGACTGAAAGTCCTTAGAGAGCAAAACTGTGTGTCCAATGCTGCTAGATTCTAACTTTTTGAAAACATGTAAAGCCTCTCAGTTTACAGTGTTTTGTTTATTTATTTATATATTTTAGAAACAACAACAACAACAACAAAACACTACTTCTCACGTTAAATAAAACTAGTTTGTGGTGGTGGTGTGCTGTCAGGTCAGTTTGGACTCATTGCGACCCTATATAGCGTTTCCAATGCTGTAAATCTTATGGGAGCAGAAAGCTTCTTCTTTCAGCAGCCGAGTAATTGGTAGAGTCTAACCAATTATCTTGCGGTTAACAGCCCAATGTGTACTCTACTCTACCAGGACTCCTTAAAGACAGTCTGTTGTTGTTATTAAGTGCCATCCAGACAGTTCCTGACTCATAGCTACCCTGTATAGGGTTTCTGAGGAGTGATTGGTGGGTTTGAACCACCAACCTTGTAGTTCACAATCCAGTGCTTGTACTACAGTGCGACACCAAGAGTCCAGTCTGTAGGTTTCTTTTAATCTTTGTTGTTAAGTGCTATCTGTTGTTGTTAGGTACCATTGAGTTGGTACCGACTCGTACTGACCCTATGCACAACAGAGCAAAACACTTTACTAGCATGGAATATCAATGATATTTTCTGATGATTTCCGCATTCTGTGTCACCTCTTTATGGAATGGGCATAAATACAGATCTCTTCCAATCAGTTGGCCAGGTAGCCATCTTCCAAATTTCTTGGCATAGATGAGTGAGTGCTTCCAGTGCTGCATCAGTTTGTTGAAGGATTTTAATTTGTGTTCCATCAGTTCCCGGGGCCTTGTTCTTTGCCAGTGCCATCAGTGTACCTTGGAGTTCTTCTTTCAGTATCATTGATGCTTTTTTTTCCCAAAAAAACTTTTATTGTGGCTTGAGGGATAGTTTACATGGTAGAACATCAGTTTTGCACTCAACCAATCATATTTTGTTTCATTGCAATGATTAGAGTCCCCTCCATACACCACTGGTCAACAGTATTTGCCTTTATTCCCTCTTTCTGTTTTTTTGGGTTTTTTTTTTTTCCCCTAGAGCCCCTAGCTACTCTATCTAGTATCATTGATTCTTGAAATGGTGGAAAAGCAACCATTCCTTTTTTTGTACAGTGACTCTGTGTATTCTTTCCATCTTCTTTTGATGCGTTCTGCAACATCCAATATTTTGCCCATGGTAGTAGTGGTGGTGATGGGCTGTGGAGTCGATTCTAGCTCATAGTGACCCTGTACAGAGTTTCCAAGGCTGTAAATTTTTACTGGAGCAGGAAGCCTCATCTTTCCCCCCGCGGAACAGCTGGTAGTTTCAAACTGCTAACCTTGAGGTTTGCAGCCCAATTCCTGATCACTACACTACCAGAGCTCCTTATTTTGCCCATAGAATCCTTAAATATTTCAAGTCAAGACTTGTATTTTTTCTTCAGGTCCTTCAGCTTGAGGAATGCTGAGCATATTCTTCCCTTTTGGTTTTCTAACTCCAGGTCTTTGCACATTTTGTTAGAATATTTGATTTGTACTCTTTTGAGTTGCTGTTGGCCATGACAATTTGAGCTTCTTAAAAGTCAGACGCAGTTTTGCTGTAGGAAGTGCCAGCAAGAGGCCTGGAACATTGGTTCCAGCTATTGGAACTTGCACCCAGGGTGGAGTTTCTTCCTCAACATCTGCTCATGCAGTCTTGTCATCTGTGTTCTTTTTCCTCCTAGCACGCTGGCTTGAAAGATGATGTCATAGACTGAATTATGTACCCACAAAATATGTGTCAGCTCAATTTTGAGCCAAACAATAGACACATCTATGTTGTTGTTTTTGTTAAGTGCTGTTGAGTCAGTTCCGACTCTTAAAGACCCAGGGTTTCAGAGGAGTGTCTGGAGGGCTTGAACTACCAACCTTGTGGTTCAAACTGACCTTGAGATCCAGCACATTATCTGTAGCACCACACCAGAACTCCAGACAGGTCTATAAGGGTGACAGTAACACTAGGGAGGTATGTATATCTTAGAATAATCAACCATTTCAGATCAAAAGTGCAGCATTTACCCAAGGACAAAGTTCATAAGGGGTAGGAAGGAAGGAGGAGTGGCAACAAGAACCACAAGGAGGAATTGGGATAATTGATGTATGAATTATTGAATAGAAAGCTGATCTGCTTTGTAAACCTTCACTCAATTCACAATAAAAGATGGTTTTAAAGAAGATAATTTTATTATGCTGTGGCTGTTGTTGTTGTTGTTAAGTGCTGTCAAATGTGTTGCAATTCATAGCCACCCAGCAGAGAGTTTTCAAGGAGTAACTTGTGAGTTTGAATCACCGACCTTGTGGTGCAAACTGACCTTGCAATCCTGCGCTTCTCCTACAGCGCCATACTAGAAGTCCGTGCTTGTGGTTAGTTGCCATTAAGTCGTTGGGTAGATTTAAATTGCTAAGCTTTTGGCTTGTAGTTGAGTGCTTAACCAGTTGTATCACTCAGAGGTAAAAGACTGGGTTGTTTAAAATTGAATTCATGGATCATTTTTCATAGAGTTATGAAAAACCAATAGCTTGTACATGCTTTTGTAGATATATTGCCCAAGGAAAGTTCATCTTAACCATTTTATTAGGATCCTGGCGTGGCGCTGTAGGATAAGTTTAGACTGTCAACCACAAGGCAGATGATCCAAACCCACCAGTCATTCCTTGGAAATCCTATACGGGGGTCACTATGAGTCAGAACAAACTTGACGGAACTAAAACATTTCCAGTTCTCAGTAACTGAAAAAATAAGTAAAATATTTAAAATGAGGTTTCTAAAATGAAAAGGTTTCCAAAATACATAAACAATAACAGATTTTAAGTCTGGCATTCTAGAAAGGCTCAGTTAGTGAAGACTGTTGCATACCTAAGGGATACTTGATATTTTCCAGACACACTTTGCTCTCCCAAAACCAACAGACAATGTTTGCTTACTGATGTAGTTGGGAAACACACTGGAAGACAGCAGAGATATATTTTACATCTTGTAACAATTTAAATGACTTTTAAAGAAGAGAATATGCTGTTCTTTAACCTTTTCTCTTTCTTGTTGGCTAAATACAGACCTAATAATTGTCACTCCAGAAGTCATGTTGGAACATGAGAATTCTTGAAAATGGAAGTCACATGGAGTAGAAACAAGACTTAAGCCTGGCTCCCTCATACCTGAATTGCTCCCTATGAACTTCTTGAAGGTGAGAGAGAAATAAGTATCTATCTTGCTCATTAAGATTACTTTTGTTTTATTTTCCCCTCACTCACAGTTAAACTTTATCTTAACACTGCACTTAAACAGAGAAAGTGCATCTCAGGTTGTCTAGAATTTCCCCTTTCTTTTTATTAGCCATGATGGTTTCATTTCCCTAATGAAAGAAAACATATATGATATATTTTATTTTCATGAATTTTAGCATACTAGTAAGCCTATCTCCTTATCTTCAGTACATTTTAGTGCCTTAACGTAACTTTTATTAGGCTTCATTTATATGGAGCATTGCTAGAGAACTGCCAGAGGCTCAGCCAGATTCAGATGAGAACGTGTAATGAGGGATATGTATAATTTCTGACGTCAGATGGATTTTGACTGAAAGCGGAGAATACCAGAAAAACATTTACCTGTGTTTTATTGACTCTGCAAAGGAGAAAAGATCGAATATCAAAGACTTCATTTTGGATGAAAGGAAATACAGATGGGTAACTCGTGATACTATAGTGAATAATGCTTATCAGGACGGATTAT
>NW_006408568.1:13737510-13738106 GCF_000296735.1 Chrysochloris asiatica
GTACAGATTCCTCATGAGCACAATTAAGTGTTCAGGAATGCTCATACTTTGCAATGTTGTCTATAGCTTTTCATGATGCACACAATTGAAAGCCTTTGTGTAGTCAGTAAAGCGCAGGTAAGCATATTTCTGATATTCTCTGCTTTCAGCCAAGATCCATCGGATATCAGCAATGACATCCTTTGTTCCAGGACCTCTTCTGAATCCAGCTTGAACCTCTGGAAATTCTCTGTCAATGTACAATTGTAGCCATTTCTGTATTACCATCATCAAAACTTTACTTGCATGAGATATCAAAAAGATTGCAAGTACTCAGTGAATATCTGTTGCATGAATACAGTATGGAAATAAGTACATCTTGGCATTAATCTTCCTTAGGATCTAGGAGTTTCACAGTGCAGGGACCCCAAGCCCAAAGGACACACTCGTTCCTGGCTCTTCTTTTTCTTTTTTTTTAATTTAAGGTTTTTATTGTGGATTGAGTGAAAATTTACAGGGCATATCATCAGTTTTACATTCAACAAATCATACACATTATTTCATTACAATGATTATAATCCCCTTCATGTACCATCAGTTAACAGTATTTCTCTCTA
>NW_006408568.1:13746722-13754208 GCF_000296735.1 Chrysochloris asiatica
AACCATGGTAATGAAAAGATGTATGATAGAATGAGTGTAGGGGGCGGGTATCTAGGATATACCCTTTGGTTGGTGGATGATGCATGGAGGGGATTGGAACCATGGCAATGAGATGATATACCATGCAATGAATGTAAAACTAAAGTTCTCTCATGTAAACTATCATATAATTCACTAATTCACAATAAAACATTAAAAAAAAGAAGAGATACTGTTCTAAAACAAGGATAGGTATATTTTGTAGAAATAGCAATAAATACTTGGTCAAAAAAAAGAGACTTCATTTTGCTCGGATCAACCATCAGTGGAATCAACCATGATCAACTCAGGGAAGCAGCAGTCAAGAAATCAAATGATGTGTTACAATAGGCAAATCTCTTTAAAGCGCTGAAGAGCAAAGATGTCAGCTGGAGGACTAAGGTATGCCTGACCCAAGCCATGGTATTCTCAATAAACTCATATGCATGTGAAAGTTGGACCGTGAAAAAGGAAGACTATAGAAGAATTGATGCATTTGAGCTATGGTGCTAGAGGAAAATATTAAAAGTACTATGGGCTGTCAGAGAAAAACAAATCTATGTTGGAAGAAGTTCAGCTAGAATACTCCTTAGAAGCCAGGATGGCCAGACTTCGTTTCACATACTTTGGCCATATTATCTGAAGGGACCAGCCCCTGGAGAAGGACATCATGCTTGAAAGTGGAGGGTCAGCACAAAAAGAAGAAACCCCCCTAATGAGATGTATTGGCACAGTGGCAACAGCAATGCGTAGCAAGAATTGTGAGGTTGGCACAGGACCAGGCAGTGTTTCATTCAGCTGTGCATAGGGTCACTATGAGTTGGTACTAATTCAAGGGCACCTAACTACAACAACAGTTATGTTGTGTTTTTAAAGTGAAAAAAAAAAAAAAGCCATGTTATTATATATAAACTTAATCAATGATCAATTTTATAATATAATAGAACATTTGTAAGGTTATAAGATATTTCTAAGATTATTCTAATTATTCTATGTTTAAAAATATATTCACAATAGATATTTCTTTATTGATACTACTAAGTTTAATTGTTGGGGGAAATTCTGGCTAGTCATGCAAACAATGGAGTCCTGGTGTGGCACTGTGGATTAATGCACTGGACTTCAAAGTCAGTTTGAACCTCAAAGTCGGCAGTTCAAGCTCATTAACGGCTCCTTGGAAATCCTATACAGGGTCGCTACGAGTCGGAACTGACTAGACAGCACTTAACAACAACAACAGCGTGCAAACAATACAAAAATATCAGGGGCTCATAACAAAACCACTGCCACATCTTTTTCCTGAGGCATGGCTTATGGGCTTGAACTGCCAACCTTTTGGTTGGCAGCTGAGTGCTCTAATGACCACACCACTAGGATGCCTGGCTTTTAACAACACAAGTTTATTTCTTCTTCAAGCTATGTTTTTTTTGCACTTTGGCTTCCATTCTACTCTGTGTTTCTGTATATTGCAATCTAGACTGACAGAGCAACTTACATCTAGAACCTTGCTGGTCATGGAGGCAGTGGGATAGAGAGTATGGTGATGTATGTGCTGCCTCTTAAAGCGTCAGCCCAGAGGGGCATACACACTTCTCATATTTTATTGATAAAAACAAGTCACATGGCCATAGCTGTGTTCAAGCAGATGGTGACTATCTTTTTCCCTCAGGGTGGGCCCTGAGTATTGTGAAACTAATACCCACTTGGAGTCGTGGTTTGGTACTAAAGGATAAGCACTGGATTCTACCAGCCACAAAGTCAAAAACGCTACACAGGGTCACTATGAATCTAAACTGACTCAACAGCAGTTAACAACAACAATACCCACTTACAGGTATAACATGATCTACTATACCTGATCTGCTGTAACCAGTTGCCATTGAGTAAATTCCAACTCATGGAGACCCTACATATGTCATGTTAGAACTGTTCTCCATAGAGTTTTCAATGGATGACATTTCTGAAGTAGATCACCAGGCCTTACTTCTGAAGCACTTCTGGGTGGATCTAAACCACCATCCTTTCAGTAAGGAGCTGAGCATGTTTAGCTTTTGCACCATATAGGAGCTCTGTTGACACATTATTTATTCTCTAATATTGGTGTTTCATAAGACTCATTTGAACTATAGCAAAAGTCAATTAAAAATTATTGATTGTTAGGCATCTCTTGGAAGGGAAACCAGTGTGAAAAAGGGAAAGACTGCATCCCAAAGGTATAGTTTGGGAAGCAAAGCTGCCATGTGATTCTTCTAGGAGTGAGCAGACAGGTAGCCTGGAAGGATCCAGGGCAGTTCTAGCTCACCAGCTGTTCCTCAGAAACCCAATACAGTGTTGCCATGGGTCAGTACTGACTCGACAGCACTTAACAACAATTGTGCTTTTGGTGACAATTTCCTTAGCAAATTAGGCTCCCATTCAGCAATTTCTATAAAATTAGTCAGTGACATTGGTCACATTTTTCACAATGTCTCAACATTGTCATTTTCTCTGGTCATTCCATTGTCAGTAATCTCATTTCCCTGCCTTCTTACTGTCTCATCCTTGGTTTAGGATAATTGTTGATCCTCTTGATTTTTTTTTTTAATTGTGAAGTGAGTGATAGTTCACATGGGGAAATATCAGTTTTACACTTATCGTTACATTGCAATAATTACAATCTCCTCCGTGCATAATCATTCAACAGTATTTGTTTCTATTCCCTCTGTTTTTTTTTTGTTTTTTTTGGGAAGGGGGGAGGATGTACACAAAACACTCAGGAATATATAATAATTTAAACAACCAAAGGGCACATTCTGAAAGCCTGCCTCCTGGCCCCCAGCACCTGGCCACCAGTACCCAGTTTTTCTCGTTCCATGAGTCTAGAATGCTCAGCTACTCTGATTTCTCTATGTCCTCACCTGTGCCTCCATCTCTGATGTTGCTGCTTCTCTGGATAGGGTTTCACATTCTGCTCGTGCTCTTCTCCCTTGATGGTCCTAGGGTCTTCTGTTCCTGGACTGTAAGATTAACCACTCCCCTCTTTTTGTTACAAAACTTCTACCTTTACAGTTTTGACAGTCACAATTAGTCATGGTAACAATTTCTCATTATTGAATCATAAGAATCTTATCCCATCTCTTTTCACCAGACCCATTTAGACAAGATGAATACTATTCAGTGGGGATTCTGCCATCCCCTTCACACTATGAAACTAAACTCCCTCTTGAAAACTTGTAAGCCAGTCACTTCATGCCTTTATAGTGTAGTGGTTATGAATTGGGTTGTTAATCTCATGGTCAGCAGTTTGAAACTACCAGCTGTTCAGCGGAAGAAAGACAAGGCTTTCTACTCCCACAAAGATTTACAGCCTCAGAAACCCCATACAGCGTCACTATGAGTTGGAACCGACTCCATGGCACATAACAACAACAACAATTTTAGGTAGCCAATGTCTACGTTGCCCATCCCTATCAACCCTGTATACAGAGGGAATAGGATTGTTCCTTGATGTGAAGATTCCTTCCCTCTCAGTTGGTATTTTGAGCTACTACATCCATATGTATAGGTCAAGTTCATCAAATTGTAGCAATTTACACTCATTTTCTTTATCAACAACAACAATTTTTTAAATTTTAAAATCTTCCTCTCATTGAGTTCTGATCATCAAGCCATTGAGGCTAGGTTGAATGGGTACTATCTGCAAGTTTGGGCATTCTTGTGCATCTTCCCTCACTTCATATCAGCTGGGTGCTTCACTTTCACATCTAGCCCTCTATGGCTATGTCCTTGTCCATGGGCTCAGAAGTCTCCAGATCTCACCACACTTTGGACCAACCAGCCCTTCCTCCTCTCTCTCTCATCTCCAGGTCGACGGGAGTCCATGGAACGTGGTCAAACTCGGCCCATATCTTCATTGCTGCCTTCCCCCTCTTCCACTCACCAGGCAACCACATAGTCACCAGAAAGCTTACATGCTTGCTCATGTGGTCCCTTTGCGTTTCAGTCTTGCGGGGAGGGGGGGCGGACTTGACGTGAAGGGACTTGATTTCTTGCCTTGATGGCTCCCTAATGTACAACTTGCTTGTTCTTATAGTAGCCAATCAGACTGCCATTTTTGTTTTGGATTTTTCCTGTACAGATGATTTTTTTAAGGAGTGCAGTACTAATATTCTTTATTTTATGAGCCAGTCTATTATTCAGCTAAAGGGTGGCCTCAGTATAGTTTTGATTTAAGGTTTAAAGAGTATCTCAGGGACGTAATCTCAAGAAGTCTCAACTGGTCCAGTAAGTCTGGACTCGTTAAGACTTTGAGCTGTGGGCCACATTTCTCTTCTGTCGGGATCCATATATTGTGGTCCTGATCAGAATGGTCAGACACCAGTTCTTCTGATCTCAGGGTAAATGAGACTGTGGTTGTGTAGGCTATTATTCCTGTAGATTCATTTCTTCTCTGAATCTTTGGTTTCTGTGTTTCTTTTTTGTTTTGCATGAGTAGAGACCAATGGTTATCTTAGATGGCCACTTATGACAGAGTCATACTTAACTCTTAACTTAATTTCTGATTCTACATCTCTGGTCTGCTAGGTATGCTCAGTGAAATCTCATCCACTCCATGTTTTTTCTCTGTCCACGTCAGTAATTTCTCAGGTCATTTATTAACTCGGTCAGAGTTTAACTTAAAGTTTTGATCTCAGGACTCCTTAGGATGCCTACTATTAGGATGCAAGCATCTTGAGCTCCGGAGAGGGAGGAATTGTGGTAGTTGTGATCAGCCGTACACCAGAGGTGCTAAGGGCTCATTTCTTTTCTGTCCTAGATGTCTCTGGGTGCTAAAGATTCCCAGTTACAGGCCCTAGCAGTAGCAACCTGCAGATCTGTGTTGTGGGGTTACTAGGGTTGGCCTTACCCCCTTCCCTGCCCATATACCATACAGAATTCTTTGGAAGGTTTCTTATCATTTTTAATCATAGAATAATATGTGAGAAATATAATTGTGAATTTCTGAAATGTAGTATTTCCTATATTATAAACATACTAAACACAAAATTGTTTTATAGAATTTTTCTACATTGAATTACATTTTTAGTACATTATTATTAGTAACTGAGCAGAAGTCTTATTTAATTTTTCTCCTTTTACTTTAATTGCTACTTCATTCTCAAGAAAACAAAAACATTGGCTTGTTGTTGTTAATTGCAGTTGAGTGCTTCTGACTCATAGCAATCCTGAATAAAGTTTCTGAGAAGTGGCTGGTGAGCTTGAACTGTCGACCTTGCAATTCAAACCGACTTTGCAGTCCAGCGCATTAGCACACAGCACCACAACAGGACTATAGTTCACAAATACTAATTACCACAATATTGTAGCTGAAACACCAAAATTTTGACAAAGTCAGCAACTGTAAAAATACTAGCAGCAACCATCAACGGAGAAAAGAAAAGCCTAGAGCAGGACCCTACCCAGAGAAACAGAGATGCCTGAGATGGAGACAGAGACGATGACGTGGAGTGATGAAGCGGCTGGGGACTTTGGATCCAGAGAGGGAGAGGGACTGGGGGCCCAAGACTGGGGGGGGGAGGGGGGGGCGGGAGGGAAGTGTAGAGAGCGGGTTTCTAGGATATACCCTTTGGTCAGTAGATGATGCATGGAGGGGATTGGAACCATGGCAATGAAATGATATACAATGTAATGAATGTAAAACTAAAGTTCTCTCATGTAAACTATCATAAAATTCACAATAAAACATTAAAAAAAAAATACTAGCATCAATGAAAACAAAAAAATGCTTGTAGCTCTTGCTTGTAGAGTGTGCAGAAAAAACCACGTGTCTTGAAGCATCATTGTAATTGGATAAAAATGACTGCTCTGGTGTGCGTTAGAAGGCTCAGAAAGTAATTAGCATATTGTTTAGAATTATAGGTATAACTAGGCTTATGAATAATGTTTTTGTTGTGATAACAAACCTCAGGGATGTTTTGAAATAAAAAATTATAAATTTCTGCTGAAATATTTTGTAGACATAAAAACTTTATAGACGGTCATTTTAGTATTATCTCCTCTGACAGTGTCATCAGGTACAGTTTGCACTCCCCTGACTCACCTAGTGGGTGGATCTCTGGGTGCCACTTAGTTCCTGGCAGAAAGATCTGCCTGAAGTTCTGACCTTAACTTCCTTTGGGCGCTTGGCAGAGAGCCCAGGTTCTTGTGTATTTTTCAGTTATCCTCTGAAAGGTACACCTGCTTGTTTGAAAACTTAGTGGTCACGTGATGACATTTGGATCCCTTTCAGGCCACGTTTAGCTGGAGGGAAACTCAGAGTGCTGTCTGGGAACTCTTGCTTGCTTTTCCCACTTCCAGAGGCACAGGACTAGTATTTCTGGCAGCTGTTCTTAAAACCCAGCTAGATTTACTCTCTTGATTACCTCAATTTAATGGAGTACAACTGTACTTCCGATTTACAAGACTTTGAGCCCACTTCTTGCTAGCTCCCTTTGCCTTTGCTCTTCCGTTGCAGCTGGTGCACTAAGGGCTGGGAATATGGAGGGAAACCAGTTTGCCTGGTCAAGCTCATTCTCCTACTTTTTTTGTCTCACAACTGGCTGAGCATTCTTTGAACTCAGTGTCTAGTGTTTTTGTTTTCAGAAGTCTATGTGATTGCAGGGGAACAGAACATGTAATCTGATTCTTTAATTTCTAGATTTGGGGAACAGCAGTCGTCCTAGCAGCTCTAGAGTTCTGATTGTAATTCTTCTTTAAGGAATAGTGTTCAATGTTTATAAAATGAACATATGAAGAAGTTAACAATTCCAAGTTTCTATTATTAATTTGAAAATCTGCTAGAAGCATGCATGTATAAATTTTATATAGATGTATGCTTTCATTTCTCTTGAGTAAATAGTTAGAAGTGGAATTGTTAGGTTAGATGGTAGGTGGTAGTGGGATGGTTTTAAGTGCTGTGGAGTCGATTTCAACTCATAGTACCTTTGTATAGAGTTTCTGAGGAGCAGCTGGCGGGTTTGAATCGCCAACATTTCAGTTAGTAGTCCAGTGCTTATCTTACAGAGCCGTAGATGGTAGGTGTAGGTTTACCTTTTTAAGAAACTCCCAATTACTTTTCAAAGCAGTTGGGCCATTTTACCATTTGTTGTTAAGTGCCATTGAGTCAGTTCTAACTCATAGGGATGTTATAAAGGATTTCCTAGGAGAAGTTGGTGAGTTTCAAATGCTAACCACCTTGTGGTTCGCAGTTCAATGCTTATCCTACAACGCCACACCAGGAGTCCTTTTTAAAAAAAATACCATTGAGGAGGGTTCCGGTTTGCCAGAGTGACCAGACGTGCTAGTGAGTAGGGGCTCCGGGATCGGGAAAGAGAACCACGAGAATTGAGCCTCCCAAGTGGGAATTCACAGTCATACGGCCCTCGTAAAGCTTAGTGCGCCAGAGGCTTAGACCCGTTTCATTGAGAAATCACTGTGCAAGGAATTACAG
>NW_006408568.1:13783821-13801467 GCF_000296735.1 Chrysochloris asiatica
GAGTAACTTTCACAAGTGCTGCCTGTTTCCTTGGTATCTGGTAGCTGGTATTGGTTATTGCCTGGGTTTTGGTGTTTAATACGGTGTGAATGTAGCTTGGCTATTTGGCAGCAGTTTCTGACTCTTCTCGTGTAGAACAGGGAGACAAAGAGTCCTCCAATAGAAGAAGGGAGGCTTGTAACAGCCAAGCAACAGCAGCCGGGTAAAAACCAAAGTCAGAATCAAAAGCAAAAACAAAAATGGGAGAAAGAGGAAAAAGGGAAAAAAGAAAGATAGAGAAAAGAAAAGAAAAATAAAACCCAGAAGAAAATAATGCAGGACCAGTGAGATCAAGGCTTAATACAGCAGTCTCAAAAGGAAGCGGGGTGGGGGGAGGTGTGTGAGGAGAAGAAAGAGAGAAGAAAAAGAAAAAAAATTATATATGTAAAATAAAACCAGAAGAAAATGATGTAGCACCAGTCAAAACAAGACTCAATACTGTATTCTCCACTCACAAAAAAGAGGGAGTGGGGCGGAGGAGAAAAAGAAGAAGAAGAAACAAAAAAAGAAAGAAAGAGAAAAAAACAAAAAACAACAGCAACAACAATAATAGGAAAATCTGTGGCTTAATGTAGATATGTGTTTAATGTCCTAACTCTCTTTCGGTCACTCTGCCCTACTCTCCTGGTTGTTAAGTGTTGTCGAGTTGATTGCAACCCGTAACGACCCTGTATAGGGTTTCTGAGGAGCGGTTGGTGAGCTTGAACCACCAACCCTGAAGTTCAAAAGGCTCTGTAGTGGCGCCCCAGCCCTCAGAGCCACACTGGGACTCCTGCTAAACTGGCTATAAAAGGGAGACCTAGATAGGGTTCCTGAGGAGCAGCTGGTGAGCTTGAACCTCCGATCTTGCAGTTCATAAGGCTCTGTAGTATGCCGTTTCAACCCTCAGAGCCATGCCAGGGATCCTGCTAGACCAGCGCAAGAAGGCAGACCCAGATAGGTGCACATCCGCGTCTCAGCCTGGGCTGAGCTCGCGGTTTCCTGAGGATTGGCTGGTGGGCGTGAATCACCTCCCTTGCAGTTCAATAAGCTTTGTAGCAGTGTGGGTCCCGCGGGGGTTCTGGGAGGCTGGGCGGGGCTCTAGCTTATTATGGCATGTGGGCGGGGTCAGCAGGGTGCAGGCACCCTGTCCGAGGCGGAGGGAACAATCCCGTGGGGGAGCCTGGTGGTCCTGGTGGGCGGGGTTGGGTCATGAGCTATCAGTCAGGTGGTGCAGGGCTAGTGGTGGGTCTCGTGGGCAGGGCGGTGCTTGCGCGAGGTCCTGCAAGCAGTGCAGGGGAGGGGGTTTGGAGGGGGTTGGGTGGCCCGTGCGGGGCTCTGGCTTGTTATGTCACGTGGGTGGGGTCAGTGGGGTGTGTGCACGCTCCAAATGTTAGGGCCTGCTCTGGTGGGTGCTCGCGGTCCGGTCTGGTCCAGGTTCGGGAAGGCGGAGGTATGGGGATCGAGGGGGTAATGGGGTGGGTGAGAGGCCACTTGGCTGGAAGGACACAGTCCTTGCCCGATGACGTCAGACAGTCGCTGTTTTTTTCCCTCCTTTCTTTGTTGACTGATTACTCTCCGCCCACTGCAAGCGCCAAAATTACAAGGTGGGCAGATGACCCTCACTTTCTCTTCCCGTTGTCTCCAGTGGTTCCCCCTGTTCAATAATTACTGAAAGCGCCACTTTCGGCGTGAGTTGGTTCCAGCCCCGCCCCCCAAGCGCAAAGGAGTTGGGGCTGTGCTACACGCAAAGGTGGGTACAAGTTTAAAAAGCCAGTAGTTCCTCAGTATGGTGATTTTTTTAAAAAAGCTAGTTTAAGATTTTGAAGTACTGAGACTTATGGTGGCTGTAAGGGTGTGGGTTCACCACAGGAAGGTTTCTTTTTGTGAATTCCCCTCCCCCGAACCCGGAGCCTCACTCACCCGTGTCATCTGGCCATTTGGCCAGAGCTTAATTCTTATTGGTTCTCCTTTGAAGGTAACTTTTTTTTATTCCTGAGCTGCTCTCAGGATTCTTACCTTGTTATTGGTTTTGGAAAGTTTGATAATAATATGCCTTAGTGCTTTTCTTTGGGGATCTATCCTGTTTGGTGTTCATTTAACTTCTTGGATGCTTATTTTCTTGTCCTCATGACTTTAGGGAAGTCTTCTTCCATCAGCTCTTTGACGATTTTCTCTGTTTTATTTTTGTCTCTTCCTGTTCTAGAATTCTGATCACCCATAAGTGGTTCCTATTCATGGTGTCTCAAGTTTTTCATTATTTTTTCTGACTATTCTTCTAGCATGCTAGTATTGAGAAATTTATCTTTAAGTTCACTAATTCAGGCTTCCATTTCTTCTAATCTACTTCTTTGCCCTTTCAATGTATTGTATATTTCTGAAATCTTAGTATTAATCTTCTGGATTTGTAATTGCAAGTTTTCTAATTGTATCATTGCAAAATATGCTTTTATTTTGTCTGTTTGTTCTTGTAGTATTTTCCTGAATTCTTCTAAAGTTTTTTCTGTGTTCCCCTGCTTTCCTCAATTTTTCTGCCAATCCAATCAAAGTATCTAAATATCAATCTTTTGAATTCCTTTTCAGTTAGTTCCATTACCTCTTCTTCCTCAAAAATATTTTCCAATTCCACATTTTGACCATTTATTCAAGCCATTCTCTCTTGTTTCCTTGTGCGAGCTAAAATTAGCTATTGTCTTTGGGGCATTGTGGGGTTTTGTATTCATATTTAATCAATGATTGTATGTTGATGTGTTCTTAGGTTCTCACCAACTGTCTCCATGTGTGGAATTAGAGAATGGAAGCATTTTTACTACTCTATGTTTGCTGTTCATGCACTTCAGTTTATGGTGGGTTTGGCTGGTGCTGGCTACTGGCTGCCATTGATCAGGTGGTATAGGAGTTAGTATTGGCTCTTTCCCAGAGGGTATGGTTGTGGCTGGGTTGTGTGGGCATTGTTGCTGTCTCCTGTCAGGTGGGAAAGAGAAAAAAACTCAAACACACACATGCATACAAAGAAACAAAACATAAAAACAAAGAAAAATTTAAATAGGCATCAACCAGAAAAAAAGGAATAACTCTAAAGACAAACGAGAACAGGAAAATGGAGCTATAGAATAGAAACTTAAGAGTGGAAATAAAAGGAAGGGGAAAAAAAAAAAAACAATTTAGAAAAACCAAGGAGAAGGAAAGCGAAAAGAGAGAGTTATTGTTGTTGTAAGTGCCAACGAGTTGGTTCCAACCCATAGTGACCCTGTAGAGGGTTTCCGAGGTGCAGCTGGTGAGCTTGAATCACCAACCTTGTAGTGCAAAAGACTTTTCAGTCTGGCACATTAACCCACAGTGCCACACCAGGACTCCAAAGACAGAGTAGAGAATAGTAAAGAAAGATCAAAGGGGGGTGGGGGTGGAAGAGGGGAAATGAGACAAGAAAAGAAGGACAAACAAAAGTGTTGATAGAAAAGATAAAATTCAAGGGAATGGAAAGAGAGGAAGAAGGAGAAAGAATAAACAAAAACAATGAAACAACAAAAGGAAAAATTAAAAACAAAGCAATTCAGCTGTTGGGCCTAGAGAGGAGAAAACGCTCGGAGCTCCTGCAAAGTGTGTGTGGGAGGGATGTGACAGCAGAGTTCCTGGTATTAGATGGAGTCCTATTGGCCTAGGTGTTATTCTATGATCAGGGCACTCAATTCAGTAATAGTTTGTGAAGGCCTTTGATAGAACTTGTTTCAGTGTCAGGACCACAGAGCAGCTGGGGGCAGAGGTGACCGATTAAATGCTGGTCTCTCGTCTCTGTGGGTTCTGTGGGTCTGGAGTCAAGCTTGCCTGAGTCCAGGCACCCAAGTGGCTAAGCCAGCCCCATCTCACACTGGCCTACATCCCAACCGTGTGGTTCCAAACTCCTGGAGAGAAGGGTTTGTGCTGGGGATAAATGAAGGTGGGAGCTGGCCATACTTCTGGTTTCTAGGAGAATGTGGGGGAGAAAAAGAAATCTTTTCTGTCACCTTTGTGAATTCATTCTGCCAGGCATACCTCTGTTGCCAAAGCTGCTCACAAGAGGTTGAGCTGTATCAGATGAGCTGTTCATCAATCTGTCTCCCTCTCTCACTGTCCCTGCTCAGCTTTTCCTCCCAGCAAGCACTCAAACCACTTCTCTAACCTTTCCTCTAAAGTTCAAGTTTTAAGAATTTTCATCTGTGTCTGCTTCATTTGGTTTCTTGTATCTTTGTTGTAGAGGATTCATGTAGTGCATCTTCCTAGACAGCCATCTTGCCAGAAGTCGGTTTTCCTTAAATGTCTGATAGAATTCACCAATAAAGTGTCTAGGTCTGGAGTTTTCTTTGTGAGAAGGTTTTTACTACAAATTCAATTTCTTTAATTGGTGTAGGGCTATTCTATTATCTATGTTGCCTTGAGTGAGCTTTGGCAACATGTGTCTTTTAAGAAACATGTTCATTGCATGTAAATTGTCAAATTTATGAGTTTGAAGTTATTCATAATACTTCCTTATTGTCCTTTTAATGCCTATAGGTTTATCTCTCTCATCTTTTATATTGATAATTTGCATCTTATTTCCCTTTTTGCTTATTTTCCTGATTATTCTCGCAAAAGGTTTATTAATTACATTAATAATTTTGTTATCAATACCTAGGGTTCTGATTTCATTGGCTTTATTGTTTTACTACTTTTGATCTCTTTGATTTCCACTCTCATCTTTATCTTTTCATTATCTGCTTATTTTAGTTTAATTTGATTTTCTTTTTCTAGTTTCTTACATATAAGTTAATAGTCCTTTTTTCTTCTTTTTTATTTTATTTTATTGTGTTTTAGTGAAAGTCTACATAGCTAATTAGGTTCCCGTTCAATTTGTGTTTCATACACTAATTGTTCTGTGACATTGGGCACAATCTCCATAATGTGCTACCACTCTCACCATTTCTACTGTGCCTGTACTGTATCTATCCAGTTGTCCTGTCCCTCCTTGCCATCTCAGCTTTGCTTTTGTGTAAATGTTAACTGTCTAAAGTAGCACATTCCTCATGGGTGCTATTGTTTACTTTACAGGACAATCTATTATTTGGCTGAAAGGTTGCTTCTGGGAGTGGCTTCAGTTCCAGATTAAAAGGGTATTTTAGGGTGACTGGAAGGCATGGCCAAAAGGTCAGGGGTTGGAACCCACCAGCTGCTCTGTGGGAGAAAGATGCAACAGTCTACTTCCATAAAGATTTACAGTCTTAAAAACCCTATGGGGTTGCTCTGCTCTGTTTTATAGAATTACTAGGATGCTATGAGTTTGAATTGACTTGATCGCAGTAGGTTTAGTTTGATTTTTTTTTAGAGCTAAAGCCTTGGGAATTCGTTTAATCACTATCAGTGCTGTAAGTCTGGTCTTGTTAATGAATTTGAACTCTGTTCTACAATTTTTCCAATTCTACTGTGTTCCTGGTAAAAGAGATAGGTAGTGGTAGCCAGGAACTACTTAGTTCTTCTAGTCTCAAACTAGAAAAATCTGTGGTTTGAATGGACCATTGTTGTTATTAGGTGTCCATAGAGTTAGTTCTGACTCAAAGTTAACCTCTGACTCAAAGTGACCCTCTTCTGCACAGTTGAAACACTGCCTGGTCCTGTGCCATCCTCACAATCATTGTTATGCTTGTGCCCACTGCTGCGGCCACTGTGCCAATCTATCTCACTAGGGTCTTCTTCTTATTCACTGACCCTCCACTTTACCAAGCATGATGTCCTTCTCCAAGGATTGATCCCTCCTGATACTGTGTCTGAAGTATGAGAGATTAAGTCGCTCCATCCTGGTTTCTAAGGAACATTCTAATTGTACTTCTTCCAACACAGATTTGTTTGTTCTTCTGATAGTTCATGGTACTTTTAATATTCTTCTCCAACATCATAGCTCAAATTCATCAACTCTTCCATGGTTTTTCTTATTCATTGTCCAACTTTCACATGCATATGAGACTATTGAAAATACCATGGTTTGGGTTAGGTGTACATTAGTCCTCAAATTGATGTCTTTGCTCTTGAACACTTTTAAGAGGTCTTGTGCAGCAGATTTTCCCAATGCAATATGTTGTTTGATTTTTTTACTGCTGTTCCCAAGATTATTGATTTTGGATCTGAGCAAAATGAAATCTTTGACAACTTTAATCTTTTCTCCATTTATCATGTTGTTATTTATTGATCCAATTGTGAGGATTTTTGTTTTCTTTACATTTAGGTGCAATCCATACTGAAGGCTGTAGTCTTAGATCTTCATCAGTAAGTCTTCTTTGCTTTCAGCAAGCAAGGTTGTATCATCTGCCTATCACAAGCTGTTAAATAGTCTTCCTCTAATTCTGATGCCATGTTCTTCATATAATCCAGTTTCTTGGATTATTTGCACAGCACACAGATTAATAATTATGGTAAAAGAATATATATTCTTTTGATTTTAAACCATTCAGTACTCCTGTGTTCTACTCAACAACTACCTTTGGTCTATGTACAAGTTCCTCATGATCCATCTGGCATCAGCAATTATATCTCTCATTCTACTTCCTCTTCTGAATCTGGCTTTAGTTTCTGGAAGTTTCTGGCAGTGTACTATTGCAGCCATTTTTAAATTATCTTAAGTAAAACTTTACTTGCATGTAGTATTAATGATATTGTTAGATGATTTCCACATTCCATTGGGTCACCACTTTTTGGAATGGGCATAAATATGGACCTCTTCTTGTTGGTTGGCCACATAGCTGTCTTCGAAATTTCTTGGCATAGATAAATGAGGGCATTCAATGCTGCAGCAGTTTGTTAAAAGGTTTCTATTTGTTTTTTGTCAATTCCTGGACCCTTGTTTTTTGCCAATGCCTTCAGTGTAGCTTGGACTTCTTCCTGAAGTACCATCAGTTCTTGATCATGTGTTGCCTTTTGAAATGGTTGAACTTGACCATTTCTTCTCAGTACAGTGACTGTACATATACCTTCCTTTTTTTAAAGTTTTTATTGTGAATTGAGTGACAGTTTGCATGGGAGAACATTGGTTTTACACTCATCTTTTCATTGCAATGATTACAATCTCCTCTGTGCATCATCACACAACAGTATTTGCTTCTATTCCCTCTGTTTTGTTTTGTTCTTTTTTTGCGGAGGGGATGTGCACAAAAACACTCAGTAATATATAATCATTTAAACAACCAAAGGCCACATTCTGCAAGCCTGACTCCTGGCGACCAGCACACAGCCTTTCTCTTTCCATGAGTCTAGAGTCCTCAGCTGCTCTATTTCTCCATGTCCTCATCTCTTCCTCTATCTCTGGTGTTGCTGCTTCTCTGGATAGTGGCCTAATAGTTTTTACATAATATAAGTTTGCATGTGTTTAATTTTTCTTACTGTTTCTTTTATTAATTTCTCATTATATGGTATTATGGTCAAATAAGATGCTTTGTAGTATGTCTATGTTTTTAATTTGTTGGGACTTGTTTTTAATATGGTATATTCTGGAGAATGATCCCTGTGCATAAGAGAAGAATGTATATTTCTGTTGGATGGTGTATTCTGTATGTGTCTAGAGGTCAAGTTGATTAAATAAATGTATTATTTAGATATTTTATATCATTACTGAGTTTATTTCTAGTCCCTCTTTTCATCATTGAAAGTGGGTTGTAAAAATTTCCTACTGTTATTGTAGTATTATCTATTTCTCTTTACAATTCTGTTAGTTTGTTTAATGTATTTTGGTGTTATCATTGGTTGCATAAATATCTGTTATTTTTATGCCTACTTGGTGAATTGACACTTCAATCATTATATAATGTCTTTTGTTGCTTCTGGTGGTGCTATAGGGTAAGAATTGGATTTCCAATCAAAAGGTCAATGGTTCAAATCCACCAGAGGCTTGGCAAGAGAAGAATAAGGCTGTCTACTTCTAACAAGATTTACGCCTCATGAACTCTATACTATGAGTTGGAATCAGCTCCATGACAGTGAGGTGGGGTGAGGGGACTGTGTCTTATAATGGGTTTTTATTTTTATGTCTTTTTCATCCCAAATCATTACTGCCCTTTTTCCTGTCTTTTGGTTACTATTTTGCTTGATACATTTTTTCCCAGCCTTTGGTTTTTAATTTATTTATATCTGAGTCTAAGTTATATCTCTTGTAGGCAACATATTGATGGAGCAAGTTTTAACATTCATCCTGCCACTGTCTCTTGGCTGGTGCATTTAATTTATTAACATTCAGAGTAATTAATGAAAGGTATGAATTAATTGTTGTCATTTTGTTACATTTTTATTATGGGTGTGGTATTAATGATTTCTTTGTTTTTATCACTTAAAATTTTGTGCTGAATTTTTTGTGTATAGATTTTACTTTCCTATTAATTATTGCTAGTTTTGTATTTACTGAGACGTTTTTCTTTTGGTGAGTTGATTTTCTAACTTTATGATTACCCTGACGTTTACATTTATCCTCTTAAATTTAAAATAGTCTATGACATCTTGGAATAGGTTTGACTTCTACCATGTGGAAGTTCTATTAACTACACCTTAATTCTTTTTTTTTCCTCTGAAGTTCTCATGATTTACAGTTTAACACTTGTAGTCAGTTTTGTAGCTTTATTTTTCTTTTGCCACGTCTTTATCTGGATTGGTATCTGGGTGATTTTCTTGTGTATCTTGATCTCAAGTTGTTGTCTGATGTCATTGGTTCTCTATTAAAAGGACTCTCTTGAATATTTCTTGTAACACTGGTCTAGTTTTTACAAATTTCCTTAATTTTTGCTTATTTGGAAATGTCTTAGTTTTATCATTTAAAAAAAATGTTTTATTGTGAATTATGTGATCGTTTATATGGGAGAACATTAGCTTTACAATCATCAACCAACCAAAGGGTATACCCTGCGAGCCTGTCCCCCAGTCGCAGCACACAGCCCCGCTCGCTCTCTGGGTCTAAAGTCCCCAGCCGTTCCATCTTTCCATGTCATCGTCTCTGTCTCCATCTCTGGCATCACTGTTTCTCTGGGTAGGGTCCCGCTCTCCGCTATTCTCCCTTGATGGTTTCAGGGACCTCCGCTCCTGGACTGCAAAGTCAACCACTCCCCTCCTTTTGCTACAAAACGTCTACCTTTACGTTTTCAACCCTTACAATCAGTCCTGATAATAATTATTCACTAAAGATTTACACCCTCGGAAACCCTGTACAGGGTAGCTATGGGTCGGACCCGACTCGATGGCACTCAACAACAACAACATTGTATCACAAGAGACCCATCCTCATTTCCTTTCATCAGCCCTGCCTAGACAGATTGGATACTACTCAGTGGAGATTCTACCTTCCTCCATGCCCTCTGGATCTAGTCTCCCTCTTGAAAGCTTGTAAGCCAGTCACTTCTTCCCCTTATAGCTTCCCCATTTTGGGTAGCCAATGTCTAAGTTGCCCATCCTTGTCTACTCTGTGTAGAGAGGGGGTGGGATTACTATTTTTTGTTTTTGTTTTTTTAAGGTTTTTATTGTGGATTGAGTGAAAGTTTACAGGGCATATCATCAGTTTTACATTCAACAAATCATATACCTTGTTTCATTACATTGATTATAATCCCCTCCATGTACCAGCAGTTAACAGTATCTTTCTCTATCTACTTTAGCTTTTTAAAAAACGCACAAACAAAAAAACCCACTCAGGCATATATAATAATTTACATCTCCAAAGGGCACATTCTGCAAGTCTGCTCCTGGCCTCCAGCTCTTAGGCCTTCTCTTCTTAGTCCATGAATCTAGAGTCTTCAGCCACTCCCCCTCTCCATGCCCCCATCTCTGGCGCTTCTTCTCTGGATAAGGCCCTGCACTCTGCTTGTGTGTTCCTCTCTTGATGGTCCTAGGGTCCTCTGTTTCTGGGCTATAAGATTAACCACTTCCCTTTTCTTGTTACAAAACTTCTACCTTTATAGTTGTGACAGTTGCGATTAGTCACGATAACAGTTATTCACTATTGAATCATAAGAATCTTATCCCCTCAACAAAGTAGGAATTGAAGGGAAATTCCTCAACATAATCAAGAGCATATATACAAAACCAAGAGCCTACATCACCCTCAATGAAGAAAAACTGAAAGCCTTTCCTCTGCGAACAGGAACCAGACAAGGATGCTCTTTATCACCACTCCAATTCAATATTGTGCTGGAAGTGTTAGCCAGAGTTATATGGCATGATAAAGAAATCAAAGGCATCCAAATTGGCAAAAAGGAAGTAAAACTCTCCTTATTTGCAGATGATATGATCCATATATAGAAAACCCCAAAAACTCAGTAAAAAAACTATTAGACCTCTTTGAAAGATTCAGCAAAGTGCCAGGGTATAAGATCAACATACAGAAATCAATTGGATTTCTCTACAGCAACAACAATAACAATGAAAAAAGACATTAGGAAAACAATTCCATTTACAATAGCCACACAAAAGATGAAATTCCTAGGAATAAACATAACCAGAGAAACAAAGGACTTATACAAAGAAAATTACAAAACACTACTACAGGAAACCAAAAGAGATCTACAGAAGTGGAAGAACATACCATGTTCCTGGATAGGAAGACTCAACATTGTGAAAATGTCAATAACTACCCAGAGCAATTTACACATACAATGCAATCCCAATCCAGATTCCAACAACATTCTTCAAAGAGATGGAAAGGACAATTACTAATTTTATATGGAAAGGAAAGAGACCCAGGATAAGCAAAGCACTGCTGAAAAGGAAGAACAAGGTTGGAGGTCTCTCACTCCCCAATTTCAAACTTTACTACACAGCTCTGTAGGTTATAGTCAGCAGTTGAGATCTAGCCTGGACCAAATGTAAGGGATGGAAGTAGCTGTCTGGAGTCTGGTCAGGTGGATATCTCCTATTGAATATCTCTGAATGTACTACTTCATGTATATCACCCACCCTCATGGTTAAGGACTGCCACTAGGCTGATGAGTGGTCTGTCTCTGGTTCCTGCCTCTCTCCCTGCTCTAAATCCCTGGTGCTCTCGCCTGCCTTCCCTATATGTTCCATTTTTTAAAAAATCTGATTCATGCTCTGATCACCTTGCTTCACTCCATCTGTGTATACACAGTTTCTCTGTCTTCTGTGGAGACTTCCATGATGTTATCTTCCTATGCTCTTCCACCAGAGTCACTGCATGCTTTATGTCAAGGTGACCACACTACAACAGGCTGACTGGAAGGGTACTTCTAATCCGTACATCACCTCTTTGCTATTTTTTGTTCAGTGTCTTCTTCCAGTTGGTGTTCCATCTAATTCTTCATCGTTCCTTTTGATGCTCAAGTTTCAGAGTTATCGTCTCTATCTGTTTCACGTGACTTCTCAGGTCTTTGCTTCAGGGGGACAGCATAGTGTGTCTGACTAGACTGCTGTGTTGGGTTGTCTTCAAGTATGCGCATTTTAGTGCTGACAATGATATGCTTACTGCTGTTTCCCACACATTTGTATATATTATATTTTATTTTCATTCCTTTAAAAAGTATTTTATATAATTGACATTGCAATTTCTTTGACCCATGGATTTTTTTTTTTAATGTTTTATTGTGAATTATGTGATAGTTTACATGGGAGAACATTAGTTTTACATTCATTCTAGCATATATCATTTCATTGCCATGGTTGCAATCCCCTCCATGCATCATCAACCAACCAAAGGGTATACACTACAAGCCTGCACCCTGGTCATCAGCACACAGCCCCTCTCCCTCTCTGGATCTAAAGTCCCCAGTTGCTCCATCTCTCCACGTCATCATCTCTGCCTCCATCTCTGGTATCACTGCTTCTCTGGGTAGGGTCCTGCACTTCGCTTTCCTCCATTTCCAACCCTCATAATCAATCCTGATAACAATTATTCACTATTGTATCATCAGAGACCTATCTGCGTTTCATTTCATCAGCCCCGCCCAGACATATTGCATACTACTCACTGGAGAGTCTACCTTCCTCCATGCCCTTGACCATGGATTTTCAGAGGTGTTTTTATTTTATGTCTCAAATAATTGTTGTTGTTAAGTGCTGTTGAGTCAGTTCCAACCCATAGCGACCCTGTACTTTGGGAAATTTTTTTCAGATAATTTTCTATTATTTATAGTTTATTTCATTGTGGTCAGAGGAAATACTTTTCATGACTTGAATCCTTTTCTGTTTATTGAGATTTGCTTTGTGTCTCAGAAGATAATCTATCTTCGTAAATGTTCCTTTGAGAAGAATGTGTGTTTTGTTGTTGTTGAGTTGTTCTTATATTTCATTCAAGTCAAATTGGTTGACAGTATTTTTTAAATAATATATTTTTTACTGGTTTTCTGTTTATTTATCATTTACTAAGAACTTGGTATTGGAATCTACTATCATCATGGATTTTTCTATTGCTCTTTGTTTCTCAGTTCGTTTTTGCTTCATTTATTTTGAAGGTGTTGGGTTTCAGACCCCGAAGGGAAAAGCCTTCTGAGTACATAGGTCTTGAAAGAGACGTTAATTTATTACAGGATAGAGACTAAAAGAGACTAAAGAAGATGTTTACCAACAAGGGAATTTACCTGCAAAGGGTGAAACACAGCTGTATCCAATGGTGGCTGGCTGGATCATATTTTACTGCATGAGGGGAGGGGGTTAGGATCTTTTTATATCATTTCATTGTTGTTAAATGCCTTCAAGTCTGTTCCAACTCACAGGGATCCTGGATAGGATTTCCGAGGAGTAGCTGGTGAATATGAACCACTGACTTTGTGATTCAAACCAACCTTGCCATCCCATGCATTATCTCACAGCCCCACACCAGAACTCAGCCTAGAATGGTAATCCTTATTATGTCTTTAAAACTGTGTTTTGTATTATGAGGTATTTACAAATGTAAGGGCTTTAAGGGTGGTGTGTGGAACTAGGAGAGGTAGGAGACTCAAAGGTGCCAGGTTGTTTGTTCCCTCCTAGAGAGCAAAGAGGTTTTGGCAAGCTTAATGGGGGAGGGAGGGCATAGGTGCTTTCCTACCTTATGCATTACTGAAGCAGAAGAAGCGGAGAGCTGGAGGAAGGGGCTGTCTGTGCTTTGCTAGATAGTAGGAGCTGGGGAAAGAATAGGAGATACGGTTTTGAGATAACCTTTGCTTGGTCATTTTAGAGCATTATATTTGTGTCCCTACAGAAGGTGTGTTAATAGGGGCATAAAAGTTTAGGAGTGTTGGTTGACATATCCGAGTTGGACCAAAGTGAAGTGGCGGAGCTGGGGCTGGCTACTCAGGTGACAACCATGGCGTACAGTGGCCTCACGGTACCCCTCATTGTGATGAGCATGTTTGGGGGCTTTGTGGGCTTCTTAGTGCCCTGGTTCATCCCTAAGGGTCCTAACCGAGGAGTCATCATCACCATGTTAGTGACCTGCTCAGTTTGCTGCTACCTCTTTTGGCTGATTGCAGTTCTGGCTCAACTCGACCCTCTCTTTGGACCACAGTTGAAAACTGAAACCATCTGGTATCTCAGGTACCACTGGCCCTGAAGAAGGTGTACTCTACAGTGCCTGTCATTGAGGTCACTGAGAAAATTCCTCTAGATGCAAAATCACCTCCAAACTCAGAGCACCTTCTTTGACTCACCTATTTGGGCATCAGCTGCCTTAAACATTCATATTACATATGGATGTCTTATTCTAAAATATAGGGTTTTTTCCTGCCACTATTTTTTACACTTTTATGAATTTCGTGCCTACTTAAATTTTCCGAAACTGTGCTGACTACACAAAATGATTATGCATGCTTCTGAAATGGAAGGTGCTATACTTCGGAGAATACAATACCCTCTCCTTGAAAGCTTGGAACCTTTGAAGGTGGCTCCTGACTTTTCATGACAAGAGCATCTGCAAAATGTTGTTAAGATCCACCCAGAAATGACTTCACAGTAGAAACGACTCAGTGGGGCAGACAACAGGAGACCAGATTCCCTGGGAAGATCTGGTCCATGTGATAGCATTATACCAAGCTATATTTTTAGGATGAATTTCTTATTTCTGCTATCTTTTGGAATTATATTTCTGTCCTCTAAAAAAAAAAAAAGTTGTGTTGTCTTATTGAATTGATATGTTTATCATTAATAAATGGACTTCTTTATTCTTGGCAATCGTTTAAAATAGATGAGTCTAATATTAACATCACTCCAGCTTTCTCTTGATCGATGTTTTCTGTTTTGTTTTTACTTTTAACTTTATTGTATGTCTATTTTTAAAGTGGATAGCTTGCAATGAGGATATTATTGAGTCTTGCTTTTTATATACAGTTTGATAATTGCTGTGTATTAACTGTGGATGTTTAGAAAATTTATATTTAATGTGACTATTGATGTGGGCAGGAGCCCTGGTGTAGTACTATAGGCTAAGCACTGGACTGTAAGATTGGTTTGAACCACAGTGTCAGCAGTTCAAACTCACTAGCCACTCCTCAAAAACCTTATACAGGGTTGCTATGAGTTGGAACCTACTTGACGATGTTTAACAACAACATTGATATAGTTTGGTTTAAAACCATTTTGCTATTAAAAAAAAAAAAAAATGTCCCCATTGTTCTTTGTTCTCTTTTCTCATTTATTACAATTCCTATGTGGGTTTATTAAGTGTAACTCTTTGTTTTATTCCTTTTAATTAATGGTTGCTTTAGGTTCTTTAGTATACATACTTACCATAGTTGACCTTTAAGTGATATTATAATAGTTACATACAGTATGTTTTTGTTACTCCATTACTTCATGTATTATTTGTTGTTGTTGCTAGCTGCTGTCCAGTCAGCCCTAGCTCATTACAACTGCACATACAATGGGATAGAATGCTGTCAGCTCCTGTGCCATCCATATGATCTGCTGTGGATTCTACAGTGTTTCTCCATACGGTTTTCATTGGCTGATTTTCAGAAGTAGATCACCAGGTCTTTTTTCCTAGTCTATCTTAGTCTATAAGCTGCAGTGAAACCTGTCTAGCATCATACCAACATATAAGCTCCCACTAACAGAAGGAGCTCTGGTAGCGTAGTGGTTACGAATCGGGCTGCGAACCTTAAGGTCAGCGGTTCGAAACTACCAGCTGCTCCGCGGGAGAAAGATGAGGTTTTCTACTCCCGTAAAGATTTACACCCTAGGAAACCCTGTACAGGGTCGCTATGGGTCGGAACCGACTCGACGGCACTTAACAACAACAACAACAGACGGATGGTGGCTCCTTGTGAGGTGCACTGGCTGAGAAAGAACTCGAGTTTCCTATAGATGTAGTATTGTTGTTGTTGTTAAGTGCCATTGAGTCGGTTCCAACCCATAGCGACCCTGTACAGGGTTTCCGAGGGTGTAAATCTTTACGGGAGTAGAAAGCCTCATCTTTCTCCCGCGGAGCGGCTGGTAGTTTCGAACCGCTGACTTCATGGTTCGCAGCCCGATTCATAACCACTACGCTACCAGAGCTCCTTATAGATGTAGTATAGGGACTAATATATTTCTCTTCTTCCACCCCAGTCTTTATCAGATTGCCATAGATTTTATTTCTATATATGTTATATACCCTCTTTTTAAAAAGTTTTTATTGTGAATTGAGTGAAAGTTTATAAGGCAGATCATCTGTTTACATTCAACAAACCACACCATGTTTCATTGCAATGATTACAATCTCCTCTGTGTACCATGAGTTAGCAGTATTTACTTTTATTCCTTTTTTTTTATGTACCCATACAAAACAGAAAATACATCTTTGTCTAACTGTCCAAAGGGCACACTTTACAAGCCAGCCTCTTGCCTGCAGGCACACAGCCTTTTTCAGTTCATTGGCCTAGAGTCCTCAGCTGCTCTCTCTCTCTTGCCATCGCCTCTGCCACTGTCTCTGCTGTCACCACTTTTCTGGTTAGGATCTCATGCTTCACTTATGTTCTTCCCTCTTGCTGGTCCTGAAATGAAAGATTAACTACTCCCCCTTTTAGTTACACATCTTCTACATTTACAGTTGTGACAATCACAATTAGTCCTGATAACAGTTACTCACTATTGAATCATAAAATCTGATGCCCATTCTCCCGCATCCCTTTTTATCAGGCCCATCTGGAAAAGAAGAAAACTATTCAGTGGGGATTCTACTTTATCTCCTCATTCTGAAACTAAACACACTCATGAAAGCTTGTAAGCTAGCCACTTTGTGCCTTTATAGCCCCCAATTTTTGATAGCCAATATCTAAGTTGCCCGTCTCTATCAACCCAGTGCATGGAGGAGGCAAGCTTGATCCTTGATATGAAGAATCCTTCCCTTTCAGTTGTAAATTTAGAGCAACTGCTTCCATAAACAAAGGTCCAGTTCATCAAATTGTAGCAATTGATGATTGCTTCATGTATCAAACTTCTTTCTCTTCATCTGGTTGATTTCTGGTCTCAGCTAGCCATCCAAGCTTGGTCAAATGGGTACTGTCTGCTAGTTTGGGAGTTCCCCATGCCTCCCCTCACTTCCGACCAGTTGGCTACTTCACTCTGAGCTCTAGCCTCCAGTGGCTAGGTCAGTGTCCATGGGCTCCAGAGTTCACATGCCTCCCTAAAATTCAGACTAGCCAGTTCTTCCCCTTCTCTTTCTCTCATTTCAAGACCTAGGGATATATACATTATTACTTATATTATTACTATTGCTTAAATAGTTATCTTTTAAAGATATTTAAATGAGAGAGGAGAACCAAGATGGCAGACTAGGCAGATTCACTACTCAGGCCCTTTTCAACAAAGATAAAGAAGACGAAACAAAACATACAGATGATAATCCTGGAACCCTAAGCTTCAGAGAAAAGGTTAGAGAAGTAAATCAAATACTTTCTGAGAGGAGAGGGTGAGTGAGGGTGGTGAAGGAGAGAGACAAACTCGTGAATGGTTTTCCAGCCAGATGTGGTGTAGCCATCTTGAACTTTTGCTAGCAGCTTTGGAGACAGACCAAGACATGGCAGACACTGGGGACTGACTATAGATAGAAAAGGTATACTTCTTTCTTGTTTCCCAAGCTATCCTGGTGATTGGAGGTGTGACCACCCCCGCCTTAATCCATCCCCATCGCAGCTCCCTGCTGTCCAGGAGTTCACAGTTGTGAGACACACCACAGTGGGATGGACACTAACTGTGCCCCCTTGGCACCTGGATTCGAGTGGGCTCTGCTCTAGATATATGGACCTGAAGAACCCTCTGATCATTCTTGAATTGGCAGGAATCTCTATGGCTAGATATCTATCCAACCCTTGGTTACCGTTTGGTCCAGGTAGACAATACTAGGGCCTATAGGAATTCCATTTAGGGCCAGGAATGCTACCATATCCTCCTTCCTTTAACTACCTTGTGAGCTCCTTGATTAACTGGAGCCCGACAGAGTTTTCTTGTCTATGGGTCCAGCACCTAAATTGATTTTTTCCCTTTTGTTGTTTTTGTTTGTTTATTCTTTCTTCTCCTTCCTCTCTCTCCCTTCCCTTCCTTTTTATTTTTTCTGCCTCTGATTTCATTTTATTCTTTTCTTCTATTTATTTTTTCCCACCTCTTTTTCTGTTATTTTTTACCCCCTCTTGACTTTTCTTTACTACTCTTTAGTCACTTTCTTTTTTCATCTTTCCTTTTCCT
>NW_006408568.1:13805644-13808847 GCF_000296735.1 Chrysochloris asiatica
GACTCCACGGCACATAACCACCACCACCATAACAACTGGTCATCAGCCAATACCAGTTAAGCCATCGAGTCGGTTCTGACCCATAGTGACCCTGGATAGGGTTTCTGAGGAGCAGCTGGTGAGTTTGAACCACTAACCTTGCAGTTCAAACAGCTTTTCAGTCTAGTGCATTAACCCACAGCATCACACCATGCCTCTAATGAGCTCATACCTATTAATAATTGCACTGAATGAAAATGGATTAAATGCATCAGTCAAGAGATAGAGAGTAGCCATATGGGTAAGAGAACAGGATCCTTCAATAAGCTGTCTACAACAGACACAGCTTACAAAGAAAGACAAAAATAAACTAAAAAGTCAAAAGATGGAAAAAGTATATCAAAATAATGGCAATAAAAATTTGGCAAAATTGGCAATATGATAAAATAGACTTTAAGGCAAAAAACTAGCATAAGAGACAAAGGACATTATAGCATGATTAAAGGCTCAATTGAACAAGCAGACATAACCATAATAAATGTCTATGCTCTCAATGAAAAAGCCTCAAAAGACATAAATCAAATCAATAGATCTGAAGGAAGAATTAGAAAACTCCACAATAATAGAGATTTTAATTCACCACTTTTGATGAAGGACAAAATAACCTTACTTGCTGGAAGTTAAGAGGACTTAAAACTACTTATTGATGAAGATCAAAGACTATAGCCTTCAGTATGGATTGCACGTCAATGTAAAGAACATGAACATCTTCACAACTGAACCAGTAATAAACATCATGATAAATGGAGAAAAGATTGAAGCTGTCAAAGATTTCATTACACTTGGACCCACAATCAACATTCATGGAAGCAGCAGTTAAGAAATCAAATGATGTATTACATTGGGCAAAATCTACTGCAAAAGACCTCTTTTGAGCAAAGATCAAAGATGTCACTTTGAGGACTGAAGTGGGCCTGACCCAAGCCATGGTATTTTCAATTGTCTCATACACATGCAAAAGCTCGATGATGAATAAGTATGACCAGTGACAAATCAGTGCATTTGAATTATGGTGATGATGAATATTGAAAGTACCACTGACTGCCAGAAAAAATACCTGTTTCAGAACAAGTCTAGCTGGATTGCTGCTTAGAAGAGAGGATGTTGAGACTTTGTCTCTTGTACTTTGGACATGTTGTCAGGAGTGACCATCGATGGAGAATAGCATCATGTTTGATAAAGTGAGAGGTCAATGAAAAACAGGAAGACCCCAATGAATTGGATTGCCCCCCACAGTGGCAGCAATAATAAAGATAATGTGATATAGTGAATTATCTAAAGCCTTTTCTAGCCATAGAAAATGCCCACCAAACATTTTTACACTCTTGGGTCTTATTAAGGGAAGGTGGGAAAAGATACTAATAGGATGACATGATTCAGCTATGGATGTTAGCAGAGTTCACTGTATTTGTAAAAACTTGAAAATCTAGCATGGGTTTAAAATGAGCCATCTCAGAAGCAGGAGGAGGGAATCTCACTGCCATCAAAGAAGAAGAGTCAGGAGTGGAGCACATCCTTTGAACCCTGAGATCCCTGTGCCTTGAACCTCCTCAACCTAGTGACAGAAAACTGTGACACCAGACGAGTGGTAGACGAGCAGCCCAGCAGAGTCAAGAACCACAAGACAAGAGCAGTGGACTTCCCAATCTATGAGCAAATAAAACTGGGTGACTCTGGGAAGCAAGTTTGCTTGTAAAGTGAAGTGCCTCCAGACACTTAAGTAGGGGAGCTGGGTTTGCTGACCCATGGAGCTAGAGCCGAGTGCCTTCAGACTGAGGCTGATGGTGGAGTGGTGTGTTCTATGCGCATTTATCAGCAACTGACTGGAACAACTGTGCCCTGAGCATTCTGACCTCAAATTGTAACCTGTATAAACCCCATAGCTGTGAATATGGCGTCTGAATTCTGGGTGGTCATTGCAATGAATTCTTGAGCCCAACCGAGGAGTAGAGAGAGTTGTGGGAGGGATGCTTGGTACTTCCATTTTTGCACATAACAATAATTGTGAGGATAGCACAGGAGTGGGCCATATTTTGTTTTGTTGTACATAGAGTCACTATGAGTTAAAACAGACTCAATACACCCAACAACAACATTTATAGGACAGCCAAACATGTATTTACTTGAAAGTCTGTTTTAATGTTGATGCTTAATTCTTGGTCCTATTTTTCCATGGAAAAAGTTTTGATACTAATAGGACAGTATAAGCAAATTTAGAGATGGATATGAGGTTACCATGAGTTGGAACTAACAATATACACGTATATCACTTCTAACTCATGGTAACCTCGTCCATCTCCAAATTTTGCTTATACAGCCATACTTACTCATGAAGATCAAAGACCACAGCCTTCAGTATAGGTTGCACCTCAATGTAAAGAAAACATAGATACTCACCACTGGACCAGTAAATAACATAATGATGAGTAGAGAAAAAGTTGAAGTTGCTAAGACTTCATTTTGCTCAGATCAACCATCAACACTTCGTGGAAGCAGCAGTCAAGAAATCAAAAGATGTATTGCGTTAGGCAGATCTGCTGCATAAGACCTCTTTAAAGTGTTCAAGAGCAAAGATGTCAGTTTGAGGACTAAGGTGTACCAGACCCAAACCATGGTATTTGCAGTAGCCTCTTATGCATGTGAAAATTGGACAATGAATAAATAAGACTGTAGACGAATTGATACATTTGAGTTGTGGTGTTGGAGAAGAATATTAAAAGTACCATGGATCACCAAAGAACAAAGAAATCTGTGTACAATTAGAATGTTCTAAAAACCAGAATGGCCAGACTTTGTCTCTGATACTTTAGACATATTATCAGGAGGGATCAGTCTCTGGAGAATGGCATCATGCTTGGTAAAGTGGAGGGTCAGTGAAAACGGGGAGACCCCCAATGAGATGGATTGGCACAGTGGCAACAGCAATGGGCTTAAGAGTGGCAACAAAATGATTGTGAGGTTGGTGCAGGACCAGCAATGTTTGATTCTGTTATACATAAGGTACATAAGTTGGTACCGACTCGGCGGCTCAACAGTGCTTAACAACAACAACTATATATATATATATGGGTGGTAATGGTGGTGGTGGTCATGTGCCGTGGAGTAAGAACGACTCATAGTGACCCTGTACAGGGTTTCCAAGGCTGTAAATCTTTACGGGAGCC
>NW_006408568.1:13808947-13835558 GCF_000296735.1 Chrysochloris asiatica
TTTAATATTAGGGGTGTGGGTGAGTGTTACACAGTAAAACCTGTGAAAGCTGCTATCTGTATAGAGTGGAACCCTGTTAGGGAAGGAAATACTTCCATTAAAAGTAACAAGATTGACCCTGTCCATTGTAGAAAAACTGGCAAGACCCAGAAAATCCAGTCTCCTTGAGTTCTGGCTCTCACAAGTTTCACTGCGTATGGATATCAATCATATCACAGACAGTATTATTCTTCAAGAGAGGTCTTAAAATGTTCTTCTAGATAATGAATGTGACACCATCTTCTTGAGTTTGTCACTCTTGGCATAGTAAACCATATGATTGTCTGATTCAGAATAACCAATACCTGTACACTTTAGCTCACTAATACCTAAGATATCATTCTTTATGCATTATATTTCACACTTCAAAGCCTATTATTTCAAAATTATAAGCCAATAACACAGTTGATGCAAAGATGTATTACTGCACAAGGTAGAGAAATAGACCATCCTCAATAAATTGTGTGATGTTAGAAAGCCATCAAACATAGCCCCTATATAAACTACTGACATATTTTTATAATTTAGCTAAAATAATGCCAGCAATTAAAACCCAAAACCAGCTCAAGATGAGCCTGGTAATGAATCAATGATAACTTTCTTCCCGGAAGTTATGCAAATTTTAACCAGGAACTATGAAATAGAATACTAAGAGTCTTACATAAGCTTTAGAAATATGCTAGTTTTAGTTTTTAAAACCAAAATTCAGGGTCTCATTATAAAGCACACGTTGTTATTGTTAAGTACTATCAAGTTAGTTCTGACTCATAGCAACCCTGTATTGGGTTTCCGAGGAGTGACTGGTGAGCTTGAACTGCCGACCGTGCAGTTCAAACCAACCTTAGTAGAACACAATTAAATAAGTCACCTAAAACTTCAGGAAAACCCTAACGACACTTCTTTGAGATGCATGAATGAGGTCAGCAATGCTCAAACATTTTAGTCTCAGGACAGCTTTACATTATATATAGTATTGAGGATCCCAAAGAGGTTTTGCTTTAATGGGATCTGATGACTACCATGGAGTCCTGGTGTGGTGCTGTGGGTTAATGCACAGGACTGAGAAGTTGTTTGAACTGCAAGGTCAGCAGTTCAAGCTCACCAGCTGCTCCTTGGAAACCCTACACAGGGTTGCCATGGGTTGGAACCGACTCAACGGCACTAAACAACAACACAACAATGGTTACTATGGAGTCCTGGTGTGGTGCTGCAGGATAATGCACTGGACCTCAAGATTGGTTTGAACCGCAAAGTCGGCGGTTCGAACTCACCAGCCGCTCCTCAAAAACCCTATGCAGGCTCGCTATGAGTCAGAATACTCAACAGCACTTACCAACCACAACAATAATTACCATGTTTAGAAATTAAAACTGAGCAATTTAAAATATATTATTTATTAATTCTTTGAAAAAATAACAGTAAACTCATCACATGTTAACATCAGAGCAATGACATCATCACATCTCACACAGTCTTTGGAAAACTCCTCTGTACACGGAGGAAGACAATGGAAACAGTAAAATAACGTTTTTGCATTATTATGACATGCACCGTTTCTCCCAAAACAGTAATGATAATTACATTTTTTTTAAAGTAAATGTTTTAAATGGTCTAAGATTCCTCTCAGCTGTAGTTTACCCTAAAACATATTTGAGTTGGAGAAACATAAACAAGAGAGTCTGAATTATTAGTTGCTCACAGAAAGAAGATCAAACTTCTTTCTTCTGGATCTGGCTCCTGTATTCATCCCCATAGTCATGTGATTTTGTTAAAGTAGAATATCTGAGTCAATTTATTTGGGAATATAAATCTTTTATGAAAGAGATTGGATAAACAACTAGAGCTGAATTTTTTTTCAGTAGGGGTTGAAGGTAAGGGTGGAGAAGGTATAAGCCAATGGTTCTTAAAGTGTGGTCTCAGACCAGTGGCATCAGCATCACCTGGGAACTCATTAGCAATGCAAGTTCTTAGGCTCCACACCACACCTACAGAATCAGAAACTCTGGGAATGGCCCAACAATCTGTGCTTTAACAAATTCTCCCGATAGTTCTGATTTCTTCTTTTTTGTTAATATCTGAGAACAAGTTTTATGACATTTTCCACAATTAAATTCTATCAGAATGATCTCTCTTCTTCCTGTCACCTCACTTATTCCCTCTTTCTTTCCTTCTGCAAACATGAAGTACATTTATTCTTTTTTTAGTATTTATAGCGCTTAATTAGAAATGTACACATGTGAACATCCTGTGTCTATCTACAAGCCTCAAGTTAATGCAGCCCAAACTTATTGTATAAGCAATATACAGGTAAAATCATTTTATACGTAAGTCATTACTTGGGACTTGATTTATCCTTTTGTTCTCAACTCTACAAAAATCCTTTCAAATGTTGAAGCTCTTTAGTTCCAAGGACCTGGCTGTCCCTAAGTTAAGGGCTGCCCATAGATCATTTGCCAGGGTTGCTGTTCTTTTAAACTTCACAATTCGAAGTTCACTAGAAGAAGGCCAGTTTAGAAGACTGAGCTGAGAACAAAAAAATCTCATAGTTTGTAGATTCATAGTCCAGAGTTCTATAAGGACATTCATTAGGAATACAATCAGGAGAACAGGCTGGCCAACAGAGGCTAGGAAGAGAATTGTGTGGTCCAATTTCATAGGGTAGGAAGTGTGTCTGTGTGTGTATCTATTTACATTAGTGCTAGGGTTGTACTTGGGATAATCTAAACTGGAAAGTGAGGATGAAATTAGCATAAATATATTTTCCTGTATTCTCTATATACGAGGGGGCTTTAAAAGTTAATGGAAAAAGTGGAATTGAAAGGTAATGGAATTTTTTCATGAACTTTTGGAAGCCGCCTCATAGTGATTGTTTCATGCCATTTAAGCTTTAATGAACACATACACATGAAAATAAGAGAGAGTTCTATGTTCATCCTTTTTCCTTGAAAGACTTTGAAAGCATGTTGAGCTCATCCATTGACACTACAGAGCTGGCTGGCTTAGAGATGGGGTTGCAGTTGCCTGGTGTTCTGTGATACAGTTTTAAGAGCTTTCCTAGACCCAAGGCATCACAAGAGAATCTTCTTGTATGAGTGTTCAACTTCTTTGATTTTGCTTTGTGCTCCATGGCTTATATTGGCTGTTCGTGGTTTCATATCACTCTTGGTTTTCTAGATTGTTCTTCTATTCTTCCTCCTATAGAGATACAGCAAAGTCATAGCCATATGTATGATACTGTGCCAAGAAAAATGTGGTTCCCACCCAAAACCAACGTGAATAGAATATTCAACTTTAGCACCAGCTGACCTTTAAATTCCTCCCCATGACTGTTACCTTTCCATATGCTGAAATCTGACCTTGGTGTCTCTCCATTTATCCAGAGGTCAAGACTGCCTCATTTTAGTCTCTGGTTTTTGTTTTTCATAGCATGATAATTCAATTCAGTGTGCTGTGATTGGACCTGAGAGAAAGCTCAAGAAATCCCACCCAACTCTATGTCAGCCTGAGGCTAGGCTGTTTTGTTATACCAGGGGGTTTCAAAAAGTTCATGGAAAAGTTACATTATCTTTTACTTCCATTCCACAAGCTTTTTGAAGCTCCCTTGTAGGTATGGACGCTGAGTGTGTTTGAGAATCTGAGTGATTTTGTTTCATCACTAAAACTCAATAAAAATACAATCCCACATTTCTGTCAGTTTGTCACACTTTGGTGACTTGTGTGAGGCTGTGATACTGGAAGCTCTGCCAACCATGGTGGACAGGTCTCAGCAGAGCTTCCAGACTGAGAACAGACTGGGAAGAAGAAATAAGTCAGTTCACTATTTCCTATATAATCTTAAGGGCTAGCCACTGAATAGTGTCTCATATGGCATGAGCCCCTTCCAACCTGAGGGAAATATGACTGGAGAAGAGTTGCCTCCTCAAAGTAGATCATATCAAAATATGACTGGAGAAGAGTTGTCTCCTCAAAGTAGATCTTAAAGTTGTGTGGATGGAGCAAAGCTTTTGGGACCTTCATTTGCTTATTGGGTATAACTTAAATGAGAAGAAACAGCTACAAATATCAACTAATAATCAGAACATAGAATGTATGAAATGTGAATCTAGAAAAATTGGAAGTTGTCAAAAATGAAATGGAATGCATAAAGATGGATAGCCTAGGCATTAATGAACTGAAAAAGCAGCCCTGGTAGAATAGTGGATTTTGAACCTTGCTGCTAACTGCAAGGGCAGTAGTTCGAATCTACCAGTTACTACTTAGGAGAAAGATGAGGCTTTCTGCTCTCATAAAGATTTACAGCCTTGGAAACTCTATACAGGATCGTCACTATGAGTCAGAACCGACTATGTGGCACACAACCACCACTACCATCAGTGAGTTGAAATGGATAGGTATTGGCTATTTTGAATTGCACAATCATATTTACTATGTTGGGAATGACAAATTCAAGAGAAATGATGTCACATTCATCATCAAAAAGAGCATTTCAAGATCTATCTTGAAGTACAATACTGCTTATGATTAGATAATACCCATATGCCTACAAGGAAGACCAATAAATGCTACTATCATTCCGCAGGAGAAACATGAGGCGTTCTACTCCTGTAAAGATTTACAGCCTCAGAAACTCTGTGTAGGGTCACTATGAGTCGGAACCGACTCCATGGTACTTAACAACAACAACAACAATATTATTCACATTTACATACCAACCACTAAAATCAAAGATGAAGAAATAGAAGAATTCTACCAACTTCTTCAGTTTGAAATTGATTAAACATTCAATCAAGATGCATTGATAACTACTGGTAATTAGAATGCAGAAGTGGGAAACAACGATGAAGGATCAGTAGTTGGAAAATATGATCGAAATAACACTGGAGATCACATGATAGTATTTTGCAAGACCAACACTTTATTCCTTGCAAATGCCTTTTCCCAACAACATAAATGGAGGCTATACATGTGGATCTCATCACACGGAATACACTGGAATCAAATTGACTACATCTGTGGGAAGAGAGGATGGAGAAGCTCAATATGATGGAGAGGCTCAATATCATCAGCCTAAACAAGGCCAGGGGCTGACTGTTGTACAGACCATCAGTTGCTAATATGGAAGTTCAGGCTAAAAGTCTGCAAGAGCTGAAACACAACCTTGAGCATATCCCACCTGAATTTAGTGACCATCTCAAGATAGATTTGATGTACTGAACACTAATGACTGAAAACCAGAAGAGTTGTGGGATGACATCAAAAACATCATACATGAAGAAAGGTTATTAAAAAGACAGAAAAAAAGAAAAGACCAAAGTGGATGTCAGAAGAGACTCTGAAACTTGCTCTTTAACACAGAGTAGCTAAAGTGAATGGAAGAAATGATGAAGTAAAATAACTGAACAGAAAGTTTCCAAGGGCAGCTCAAGAAAACAAAGTCAAGTATCATAATGAAATGTGCAAAGACCTGGAGTTAGAAAACCAAAAGGAAAGAACACATTTGGCATTTCTCAAGCTGAAGGAACTGAAAAAAAAATTCAAGCCTCAACTTGCAATGGGTAAAATAAAATTTTATTTATAAAATAAATTTATAAAAAATTTATTTTATTTATAAAATAAAATAAAATTTTATTCTATTATATAGAGTCACTGTACAAAAAGAACTGGTTGATATTCAACCATTTTTTAGAAGGCAGCACATGATCAAGAACCGATGGGGAAAAAAAAAGAACCGATGGAACTGAAGGAAGAAGTCCAAGCTGTACTGAAGGCATTGGCCAAAAACAAGACTCTAGGAATTGACAAAGTACAAGTTGAAATCTTTCATCAAACTAATGCAGCACTGGACGATTTCACTAGTGTGTGATGAGGAATTTGCAAGACAGCTACCTGGTGAACCGATATTTGTGCCCATCCCAAAGAAAGATGATCCAGCACATTGTGGAAATTAACAAACAATATCATTAATATCACATGCAAGTAAAATTTTGCTGAAGTTAATTCAATAATGGCTACAACAGTACATCAACAGGGAGCTGCCAGAAATTCAAACCAGATTCAGAGAATGTGGCATGAGGGATGTCATTGCTGGCGTCAGATGGATCTTGGATGAAAGCAGATAATATTAGTAAGATGTCTACTTGTGCTTCATAGAATATGCAAAGGCATTCAACTGTGTGTATCATAACAAACTATGGATAAAATTGTGAAGAATGGGAATTCTAGAATACTTCATTGTGCTCATGAGGACCCTGTACATAGACCAAGAGGCAGTCATTTGAATAGAACAAGGGGATACTACATGGTTTATCCAAAATCAGGCAAGGTATGTGTCAGGGTTGTATCCTTTCACCATACTTATTCAATCTGTATGCTGAGCAAATAATTGAGAATTTGGATTATATGAAGAATGCAGCAACAGAATTGGAGGAAGTATCTTTAACAACCTTTGATATGATACAACCTTTGATATGATACAACCTTGCTTGGTGAAAGTGAAGAGGACTTGAGGTACTTGCTGAAGAAGATCAAAAACTATGGCCTTCAGTATGGATTATAACTCAGTGTAAAGAAAATAAAAGTCATCACAACTGGACCAGTAAACAAAATCATGATAAACAGAGAAAAGATTGAAGTTGGCAAGGATTTTATTTTACTTGGATCCATAATCAATGCTCATGAAAGCAGCAGTCAAGAGATCAAATGAAGTAGTACACTGGGCAAATTTGTCACAAATGATCTTTTAAAAATGTTAAGGTATAAAGATGTCACTTTGAGGTTGAAGATGCACCTGACCCAAGCCCTGCTATATTCAATTGCCTTATATGCATGTGAGAACTGTACAGTGAATAAGGAAGTCCAAAGAAGAGTTGATATATTTGAATTCTGGTGATGGAGAAGAATTTGAAAATACCATGGACTGCCAGCCAGAGAAACAAGCAAATCTGTCTTGGAAGAAGTACAGTCAGAACGCCCCTTGAAAGCTAGGATGGTGAGACTTTGTCTTATGGATATATTGTCAGGAGGGACCAGTACCTGGAGAAGGACTTCTGGTGTGGCACTTTAGGATCAGCACTGGATTGTGAACCACAAGGTCAGCAGTTCAAACCCACCAGCTGATCATCGGAAACCCTATACAGGATCGGTATGAGTCGGAACCGACTCGATGGCACTTAACAACAAAGTAGAAGGTCAGTGAAAAAGAGGAAGAACCAACGAGAGGAAGACACAATGGTTGTAACAATGGGTTCAAACAGACAGTGATGTGAGAATGATGCAGAACTAGGTAGTGCTTCATTCTGTTGTACACAGTGTTGCTATGAGTCACAGCCAACTCGATGGCACCTCAAAACAAACAACACCAAAACTAGCTGCTGTTGTATAGATTCCACCTCATGACAACCGCACGTGTGCAGAGTAGAACTGTACTATAGGATTTTCAACAGCTACTTTTAAGAAGTAGGTCACTAGGCCTTTCTTTCAAGGCATCTTAGGGTAGACTTGAGCCTCCGGCCCTTTTATAAGCAGCTGAACATATTAACCATTTGAGATCTTTATATTTCTTTCTAGGACATAGTTGACACAGGATCTCACTATCACACACACAAACTAAAACCTGGGAGGCATCTGTGACTCACCCTTCTTCCCTACCCTTCACTTCTAAGCAGCCACAAAATCATGTTAATTTTACTTTATGTGTTACTCAATTTCTTTCTTCCTTTTAAATTTCTGTCTTTGTTCAGGTTTTTATTGGCTCACGTGTGGATTTATTCTGCTACAATGTAATCAAGCTACCACCACCATTATAAACCAAACCTGTGGCCAATGAGTTACTTCTATGCCCTGTATGACGGAGTAGTAATCCATAGGGTTTTCTTGGCTCTAGTCTCTTCTGAAGCAGGCACTTCTTTTACAGTGCTATTGGTTGTTATGTTAGCTGTAATTCTTAAGTGCTATCAAGTCAGTTCTGACTCACAGTGACCCTGTATAGTGTTTCCAAGGAGTGGTTGGTGGGTTTGAACTACCAACCTTGTGGTTAGTAGCCAAGTGCTGACTCTACAGCGCCACACCAAAATGAGTAGTCTAGTACAAAATGTTTGGACCCGCCAGGAAGCCATGGCTATTACTCACCATATACTCAGCCTCTACATTGCAGTCCATCCAAATGGCTAATGTTCTGTGTGTCTCTCTTACCGTCAGGCTAAAGTATTACATTAGTTTTTAATATAATTTAATTAGTTGTAACATTATATGATTTAATTTTTAATTAACAACCAGCTCACAGAGTTCCTGAAAAATTAACAATTCTCTCATGGGCCAGTGTGAACCTATTTCAGCACATCACTAACCCACTGCCAGGGGTAGATTCTGACTCATAGAGATCCTATAGGACGAAGTTTCTGGGGGCGTTCAGAGACTAAATCTTTATGGGAGAAGACAGCCTCATTTTTCTTCTGCCCAGATCTGGTGGGTTTTAATTGCCGACCTTGTGGTTAGCAGCCCAGTGCTTAACTCACGGCCCTACCAGAGCTCTTTAGTAGCACATCAATGTGGTTATTGTTGTTAATGCCTTAAGTTGGTTCTGACTCATGGTGGTGGTGATGTGCCGTGGAGTCGGTTCTGACTATATCGACCCTGTACAGGGTTTTGAGATTGTAAATCTTGACGGGAGCAGAAAGTCTCATCTTTCTCCTGCGGAACAGCTGGTAGTTTCAAATTGCTGATCTTGAGGTTAGCATCCCGACTCATAACTACTATGCTATCAGAGCTCCTTTTCTGACTCATAGTCACCCTGTGTAGGGTTTCCAAGGAGTGGCTGGTGGGTTTCAACCACTGACCTCATGGTTAGCAGTCAGGTGCTTATCCTACAGCGCCACACGCCACACTTGTTGTTAAGTACCATTGAGTCAGTTCCGACTCATAGCAACCCTGTATAGGGCTTTCAAAGAATATCTGGTGGTTCAAACCAACCTTGTGGGCTAATGTTTCATCCTACAGCACCACACACACCAGGACTCCAACGCCACACTATTGTTGTTGTGTGGTATTAAGTCGCTTCCAACTCATAGCAACCCTGCATAGGGTTTTCAAGGAGTAGCTGGTGAGTTTGAACTGTCGACCCTGTGGTTCACAGTCCAGTGCTGATTTTACAGCATTACACCAATGCCACACTGTTGTTGTTATGTGCCTTCGAGTTCTGATTCATAACGACCCTGTATAAGGTTTCCAAAGAGATACTGGTGAGTTTGAATCGTCAACCTTATGGTTAAGACTCACCTTGCGGTCAGTGCTTTATCCTACAGCAACACACCAGGACTCCAGGACACATCGGCTCTTAATGATGGCTCAAAAAAATCTTTGGCTACTATATGGTGATCGTTCAGTAACTCAAATGCAGGATTTCTATTTGGCCACAAGAGGGCGAATATGATGAAATTATATTCTAGAGAGAATTCTGAACCAGCTCTCTTAACAGAATCATTTTGAGATATATATTTGAGTCTTCGGAAGACTGTAGAACTAGGAGTTCTCCTGAGACCGCCAATAGTTTCAGCCAACTCTTTATTTCACAACGTAAACTTCAAACCATTAGAAAAACAAAAACAAACCCATTACCATTGAATGAATTTCCACTCACAGCTACTCATTAAAATAGAAGTACTCCGTTGGTTCTCCCACATTGCAAATCTACAAGGAAGCAAACTGTCACATCTTTCTCCTGGAGTTACTTGCTGGTGCGTTGTGTTCAAACAGCAGATTTTTTGGTTAGCAGCTGACCGCCTGACCACTGTGCCACCAAGTTTCCTTTTTCCAAACCATTGTTGTTGTTAAGGTGTCGGGAGTAGGTTCCCACTCATAGAGAACTTAAGCTCATCAGAATGAAACACTGCACAGTCCTCCACATTCCTCACCATCGTTGTTACCCTTGAGCCCACTGCTGCCGCTGCTGTGCCAAACCATCTCTTTAGGGATCTTTCTCTTTTTCGTTGACCCTTCAGTTTACCAAGCACAATGCCCTTCTCTAAAACATTACCACTCCTAATAGCTTAGTCCATCTCCTTGTACTTGAAGGCTTTTGGTCTTCAAATTACCAACCTAAGAATCCTTGATGACTTTTATTGAATCTTGTCAACTAAGGATGGAGAGGATCTAACCAGTACTGAGCATCTACAACGTCAGACATGGCATAGTTAATCTCGTTTAACCTTAAAATAGCACTTTGTTGTTAAATGCCGTTGGGATCAGTTCCAACTTATAAAGACTCTGTATAGGGTTTAGGATGAGTGGCTGGTGGGTTTGAACTGCTGACCTTGTGGTTAGCAGTCCAGTGCTTATTCTACAGAGTCACACTAGGACTCTAAAATAGCACTTAAGAAATCAGCTAACCCCTTAGAGAAATTTGGAGATAGCTGAGCATGTAAATAATTCCAAATGCAATAACCCTGAAGGGTTTATCCTTTTCATTGCCATAATGTCTACTACTTAATTCTTATGTGGGAAATTAGAGTTTATTGTATTGCAGATAATTAATACTAGTATGGAGTCCTGGTGTGGCACTGTGGGCTAATGCGTCAGACTGCAAAGTCATTTGAACTGCAACGTCAGTGATTCAAGCTCACCAGCTGCTCCTTGGAAACCCTATACAGGGTCGCTATGGGTCAGAATCAACTCAACGTCACTTAACAACAACAACAACAATACTAGTATAAGAATGGATGTGTCTTTTTGTTTTTGTTCTCTCTGGCTGGGTTGGAGTCCTGGTTAGCATAGGGTCGCTGTTAGGATAAGCACTGTACTGCTAACTGCAAGGTAGGGGATTCAAAACTCATTATGCATTCTTCAGAAACCAACACAGGGTCACTATGAGTCAGAAGCAGCCCTTAACGGCAACAGCGGGTTGTGTTAACAAAAGCTCGTGCTGTGCTACTGTTCAGTGCGGTCCTACGCAATTCCTCACCCTTAGTGCACAGGAGTCCTGGTGTAGTGCTGTGGGTTAATGCACTGGACTGCAAAGTCGGTATGAATCACAAGGTTGGCAGTTCAAGCTCACCAACTGCTTCTCTGAAAACTTATACAGGGTCACTATGAGTTGGAACCTACTCGATGACACTTAACAACAACAGTGTACAGGAATAGCTGGCTGTGTTCCACCTTGTTCACAGCTCCCATAGGCCAGGGCATCTTATTGGAAGGTTTACAGCAAGCTTCACCAGCGCACAGTCTTACTGAAGTGAGGACTCCCTGTATGGTCAAAGCAGTGACGTGTAGTATGTCTCTGTTGTCTACTCTCTACTGGGGGGTGGGGAATTCCAACTTTTCTTAATATAATACCATTAGTCTTGTGCAATGGTTCCTGACAGCGGCATCTGTATCACTTGGGAGTTTGTTATGAATACAGATTCTCGGGACCCACCACCCATGACGTGCTGAATCAGGAATTCTGGGGATGGGTCTTTATTGAGCCCTCCTGAGTGTGATTCGGACGCACACTCAAGTTTGAGAACCGTTGGCCTTGCCAAACTTGGCTACATAATAGATACCTCTGAGAAACTTTAAAAAGGTTTGGGCCCTAACCCTTAGAGATTCTGATTGGGGGCCAACCTTTAAAAATCTCTATTGGTTGTTCCAATTCTGCAGCCTGTGTTGTGTTCCTGATCAAGGGTACTTTGAGGAGAGTGTCTGCAGAGATGGGATGTGGAGCAGAAGAAAAGAAAATCTCCATGGAGATGTTATCTTTGGCTTCCTTCTTGTAAAGTCGGAAAGATCTGGCTTTAAGAGGCCAACTGCAGTTTCAGCCTCTAACATACAATCTTGATCAAGGTGCTTACTCTCTCAAAGCTATAGTCGTGGTGGTGGTTGTGTGCCGTGGAGTCGGTTCTGACTCATAGCAACACCGTATAGGGTTTCTGAGGCTGTAAATCTTTATGGGAGCAGAAAGCCTTATCTGTCTCCCATGTGGTGCTATAGTTATTCCAAAAGTTATTAGGAAAGTAAGTTGCAATAATGTACATAAGATAAGCATCAAGCTTGGCTGTAGTAGGCAATCAACCAATGTTAGTTCCCTTTGTTTTCCATTTCCCTGCTGTTTTAATTTTCTTTCAGCAACTGTGCTAATGCACCAATTGGGTGATTCTTTCCCCACTAATCCCCAAACAGCTAGTGGTTAGTAAGCCAATGGGATGGACTATAGGGAAGGAAGACCTGGCTCTTGTGGGGTACTTGTGTCTTGCACTTTGATTAAGTGTCACGTCCACTATATTGCACAAATGCTTCCTTGAAGTAGCAGAGGACTCACCATTTCTGTCGCCAGGTGAACCCACTCAGAAGCAGGATACTGATCAGCAGGAAAACACAGCCAGCCACTGTTAAAAGAGACATCAGTTCAACAAAAGAGAGCTATGGCCTTGTTGGTGATAGCAGGAAGTTAGATCCCCAAAGTCCCCAAATGAGCAAGGGTTTCCTGAAGGAGTGGGATTATGCAGTCTGTTTTCCTTTCTCAGAGCATAGGTACCCCCACAGAACTTCTTAGGAGACTTGCTCTGAAGTAACTGGAGATGGCATGGGGTGGGGTGTGGAGGAGGAAAACATCTTTCCTCAAGAATACATTCTTGCTGAAGGAGCAAACTGACAGGAATTCCTTAGAAAGGTACAGAGACAGTGTGTAAAGCCTGAATCAGGCACAAAAAACACTGAAATATGATATAAATGACAAACATGTAACATCTCTTGAAAGTGTTTCCAAAATTCTGTTTTCCTGTGGTAGTAGAGTCAGATATTAACTATTTTTTTTGGTAGATATTTTCAGAAAGCCTGGACCGTCTGTCTACTAAGGAGCAATTTCACTGTTTACAGAATGTTATTTCTCTCTTTTCCAGGTTGGATTCCATCCCTCCCTTGCTTGCCTCCCCTCTCACAACACACAGGCCTAGAAGTATTGTCCTTTAAGATCTATTCAGGAGAAATTGATTGGGCCAGGTTTGAAATTTGGCTTGCAACTTACTATAAGTGATTACCGTGATTTATCTGGATCCATTCTTTATTCTTATGAACATTTTGGAGCCTAAGGAGAGGGCCGTTTTAAACCAATCATCTAACCAACTAATCACCCCGCCAACCATCGTGTTCCACAACATCTGTTTGGTGTTCATTCTGACAACAAAGAAAGATGCTCCGACCCACCTGCAATCTGATACTCTATAGTAAGTAAACACGTCTCCATGGTTGTAACCACTTCTGTTTGTTTTTGAGAAACTGAAAAAGAGAGAGGGGGTGAAACTTAGTTTACGTCAATGCTAGCTAGCATTGCACAAAGCTGGAGAGAGCAGCTGAGGAGACTGAAGGAAAGGATGTGAAAGATGAGCAGAGGCACATGGTAAACTTTATATTCTCTATCTTGAGATTTCTGACCTCACTCTAATCATCTTCTTTATTCTTGGGACCTGCTGGTTTCAAACAGTTAGGCCCCCTATTTTGGAGGAGATGGGAGGCAGTGGTGGTTGGTTTTTCTTTTCCCTTACTGCTCCTTACGGAGTCCTGGTGTGGCGCTATAGGATAAGCACTTGACCACAAGATGGGTTTGAACCACAATGTCGGCAGTTCAAACTCACCAACCTCTCCTTGGAAAGTCTATAAAGGGTTGCTATGGGTTGGAACCTACTCGATAGCACTTAACAGTAACTGCTTTTTGACATGTTGAATGAGCAGGAGGCCTAGTGAGGGATCATCTTTTTAACAACAGCTGAATTCTGACCTATCTGCTAGAAAAGCTTGCTTGAGGCAATTGCCTTCCCTTTCTTGCATTGTGTTCTGATGGCCAAGCTTCTGTATGTCCATAGAAACTCTAGCCATACCTGTTGTGATAAAGGTGTAGGAAGTTTCACTCTGAGGAAGAGCATCAGTGTATGAGTCAGCCTCTTCTGTACCTGGAGAAGAGAGTAAGTGATGCTTGTGAAACATAAAGATAATGCTCACATCTTTTCCCTCTCACTCATCAACTGGTCCCAGAAACACTATCTGGGGAAGCCACATCAGATAGTTCAACATCAGTGTTGCAGGGAAGTGCATAGTAAAATAAAGTAGAAGTGCACAAAATAATAGCTCAGTCTTACTATGTCTGTGTGTTAACACCTCTAGGATACCTTTTCATTGGTCCACCTTGAGGATCCTATTAGTTAGCTAGTGGTCAGAGTGATGATAGGATGGCATCTAATTTAGTTATATGTTTCACAGAAAGATTATACGTTTACGATGTTAGCAATGTTCTGTTTTTCACTTTTGTGCAAAAGGTTCACTCAAACTATTAGTATTTTGTTCTGATAGGAGCATTTATGGTTGGAAGAGTAAGAATCAATAGCTACAAAAAAAAAAAAAAAAAATTGTATGTCCTATCCCCTTTAAACGAACTCCTGGTGTGGTACTGTAGGATCAGCTCTGGACTGAGAACTAATGAGCAGCTAGTGAGATTGAACCGCCAACCTTGCGATTCAAACTGACCTTGCAGTCCAGCACATTAACCCACAGCACCACACCTCCCTGATGTTATAGTGGTTACCCATGAGACTGCTAACCGCAAGGTCAGTAGTTCAAATCTACCAGCCGCTCTGTAGGAGAAAGATGAGGCTTTCTGCTCCTGTAAAGATTTACAGCCTTGGAAACCCTATGTAGGGTAACTATAAGTTGGAACCGACTGCATGGCACACAAACACCACCACCAACATCTGCTTTAAAAAGAAAGTCTAGGCATTGTCTAAAGCTTGAGGACTGACATGCACCTGCTTGTCCCTACCCCTCAAAACCCAAGAAACAATAAGAGAAAAATATATTGAAAGAATAAATCCATAAGAGTGCCCCAAAGCAAGAAACTGTGCCATTAATAGATCAGAAAATTTGAGGACTATTTGAAAAAAGACGTAACCAGATTGAGGAAGAAAACCATAGACCAAAATACATGCTGGTAATGAATGTAGTTATTTTAGGGACACTCCAAGCTGAGAAAAAATAGATCCAAGAAAGAGTAGAGACCCTAGGAGTCTCTGGATGGTGCAAATGATTAACATGTTTTGCTAATCAAAAGACTGCCAGTTCAAGTTCAGCCAGAGGCATCTCAGCAAAAAAGTCTGGTTATCTATTGAAAAATCAGTCACTGAAAACCCCAAGCAGCACAGCTCTTCTCTGACACACATAGGATCACCATGAGTTGAGATCAAGTCAAAGACAATTCGTAGAGATAAAGGGAAATGATATCGAGAGGAAGTATGTGGGTTTCCCCACTTTGGGCCTAGCAGTAGGGGCATTGGTCTCAAATCTAAAGCAGTAGGTATTGCCCTCTGTGTGACCAGAACCCCCCAGGAGGAACTGGGACCCTATCACAGATGGAAATCTATTGACAGACCCTGGTTATTCTCCTCACCACCACCCCCATACTCAATGAAGGCAGGCTTTGGAAAATAAACACTGCATTCTTAAAGAATCTAAGAAAGACAGGGGATATGAGAAATGGTGGTGAGCAAAGAAACCAATAAAACTTGCTGTTAAATGTAAGGTGGGTTTTGAATGTAGAAATAGCCATAAGGTTGCAGAATGAAAATACCAGAATATCTCAACATGGGTGGGTTGTATGTATACATGGGTGAGTGAGTATGTGTATGCTTGTCTAAGTAAAGAGACAGAAAATAACTTTATGCTGAGGTTTTTGCCCTGTTGGATGAGGGATTATTGTGATTAACTCCATATGTTGACACAAAACACATGTTTAAATGTGTGTTTTTAAAACATGAGGGAAATTCCCAGAAGAACAAAAATAAGATTAATAACTTCTAAATCACTAGAAGAGAAATCTAAAGCAAATTCAATCCAATAAAAGGATTGAGGGGAAAAGTAGAAATTATTAAAATAAAGAAAAATACAACACATATTATAAGGTGTCAAGAGTAAGTCTAACCATATTGCTTATAACAAAAACTATGAACAATTTAAGTTCCACAAATGAAAGACTGGAGTCCTGATGTGGCAATGTAGGATAAGTACAGGGTTGCAAAGTTGGTCTGAACCACAAGGTTGTTGTTGTTGTTGTTATGTGCCATGGAGTCGGTTCTGACTCATAGTGACCCTGTACAGGGTTTCCGAGGCTGTAAATCTTTTACGGGAGCAGAAAGCCTCATCTTTCTCCCGCAGAACCGCTGGTAGTTTTGAACTGCTGACCATGTGGTTCACAGCCCGATTCATAACCACTACACTATCAGAGCTCCTTTTAAATTTAAATAATATGAGGTGATAATTCTTGTTCATGAGTGTAGGATTCAGTAATATTAAGATGTTGCACCAGGACTCCAAGTAAGCTTACACATAGTCTATTTTTTTAGGATATGAAAAAACTGAGACCCAAGGTCATACAACTGGTAAAGCATTCTACCCTGCGTAGTGGTTATGAATTGGGCTGCTGATCTCACAGTCAGCAGTTCGAAACTACCAGCAGTTCCGTGGGAGAAAACTGAGGGTTTCTGCTCCCGTAAAGATTTACAGCCTTGGAAACTATGCAGGGACACTATGAGTCAGAACCAACTCTACGGCACACAACAGCAACAATAACAACAGCAATGCTTGATGGAAAGGCACCCTGGTGGCACTGTGGGCTAAGCATTGGGCTGGTAACTGAAAGGTCAATGGTTCATACCCATCAGGCTGCTCCTTAGGAGAAAGCTAAGACTGTCTGCTCCCATAAAGATACCAAGTCTTGGAAACCCTAAGGAGCAGTTCGACTCTGTCCTATAGGGTCGATAAGAGTTGGATTCAACTTGATGGCAGCAGATTTTTCTTTTCTTTTCTGTCTGATAGAGGAAAACAGGATGGCTGGCATGATAAACAATACCTGGAATCTCAATCTCTTCACTTATGCACTTGAGCTGGGGCTGTGTCCAGATGAATTCCCCAACATTTATGGAGCTCTTTCTGCAGGTGCTTTCTGCAGGGCCTCTCTGCTGGGCCTTATATCCCTCGATACACTGGTATTGAATTGTCTGCCCCACCACAAACTGGTAATGTCTCTCCACAGCTTCATGTTCCCAGGATGGAGGCTCCCTGCAGTACCCTGGAAGAAGGAAAGAAAATTCTGAAGAAATGTCTTATGAGTGAATCCAAGTGGTCTCTTCCTAAAGACCAGACCTTGATTCTTATTTTTTTGTTTATTCTTTCATTCAGCAATTATGTACTGAGAACTTTGCCAGGCATTATGAGGAGTCCTGGTATGATGCTGCAGGATAATGCACCGGAATACAAGGTCAGTTTGAACTGCAAGGTCGGCAGTTCAAACCCACCAGGCCTTTCCTTGGAAACCCTATTCAGGGTCGCTATGCGTCAGAACCAACTCAATGGCACTTAACAACAACAACATGGGAAGGTAGAAATACTAAAGAGCCAGTTACACCCATGGGGAGATGATAATAGGGTAAGAAAGACATACAGAAGCAAAGTGTGATGAGTACTAACAAGGAGCAGAATCTTTCTATGGGAACAGAGAGGAATGAGTGATTAATTCTGATTGATGCTACTCCTGAAAAAAGCATTGAAAGAGAACAAGGGACTCAATGGATGGACCAGAGTGGGAAGGGTGGCCTAAGTTGAGGGAGAAAGGTGGGCTTCAAGTCTGTGTAGAGCTCCTGGGGTCTCCACTGGATAAGTGAGTAAGCATCTTCTCCAGTTGTGGCTGGTCGCCATCTTGGGACCAAAGGAGAAGGACTGGGGACCAAGCCAAAGCCCTGGAAAGGGAAATATTGAGAGAATCTTAGAGAAATGAAGCTTGATCTCTGATCAATCCATGCCTGGAGCTTGACCCATATGAGCCCTATTAAAGACTCTGAGTCCTGTTGTGGTCTTGTAAGGTAAGCAGTGGACTACTATTGCAAGGTTGCGGTTCAAGCCCACCAGTTGCTCCTTGGAAACCCTATACAGGGTCGTTATGAGTCTGAGCTGATTTGACAACACGTAACAGCAACAACAATAACAATGAAGACTGAAATTTCTCCATGACTGATTACTTTCCATTTACACAACTAAAAGCCAAGGCTGCCAGACCTTTAACCCCCAGATCCTTATTCTGCTCTGATTTAACCTCAGAATTCGCTCTATCCTTGCAGTTCCCATATCTGCACTCATGAAGCTGCAAGTACCCTCTGACCCTATACATATGTAACTGCACACGTATTCTAACTTTCTAGAATTTTCACAACGCTGGTACCCAAAGACTCTATGTAACCCCTCTGCCCAACAGTCTGGCCCAATTTTCTCCTGTAATTTACCACCTTGAAAATAATGATTAAGCTTGGGTTTTTGTTTCAGCACATTTTCTTTTGCAGTCATAAAACTCATAACTGTCAGAATCTGTTTGAATTGGGTTTGCTTCTTGCAAATGGAAACATCCAAAGTAAGACAATTTTCAAAACATCCCTTAGCCAGTACTTGCTGAGTAAAGACAACAAACATTTATCCCTTGAAAAACCTTTCAATAACTGTGAAAGTTTAATAAGAGCAAGGAGTCCTGGTGTGGTGCTGTAGGATAAGCACTCAACCATAAGGTCCATCTGACCCGCAAGGTCAATAGTTCAAACTCACCAACCATTCCTCAAAAACCCTATACAGGGTTGCAATGAGTCAAATTTACCTGACAGCACTAACACCCATGTTATTATTAAGTGCCGTCAAGCCATTAGTTCTGAAGATTTCTCGTCTCCATGATATTAGGAAGTCTGGTGTTTTTTATGAATTTGAATTTTGTTCTACATATTTTCCCCATTCTGACTGGGACCTTCTATTGTGTGCCTTAGTCATAGTGGTCTGTAGTGGTAGTCGGGCACCATCTAGTTCTTCTAGTGTCTGACTAGAGGAGGCTGTGGTTAGTGTAGGTCATTGGTCTTTTGGACTAATTTCTTCTTGAATCTTTGCTCCTTTGCTCCAAACTTGTATATTAGCTGGCTGCTCAGAGCTTTTAAGAACCTAGGAGGTAGAACATTATCTTTATGATCTATATTATGGCAATTGACCTAGATGTCCCTGAGTTTAACCAAGTGTTTTAACTTCTTTGCATTACCGTTTTGTAATCAGTAAATGTAAATAGTACTTTCTGCTTCCTAATGCATTCACTGGGTTGTGAGGCTCAAATGAAAGCATGTATAATATAATATATAGGACTCTTGGTGTAGCACTGTAGGATAAGCACTCAACTCTAAGGTCAGTTTGAGCCACAAGGTTGGCAGTTCTAATCCACCAGTTGCTCCTAGGAAACCCTGTATAGGGTTGCTATGACACAACACCAACTTGACAAGATAGCACTTAATAACAATAATGTGGTAAGAATTCCTGGTGGCGCAGTGGTTAAGGTCACCAGTTGCTCCTTAGGAGAAAGATGTGTATGTCTGCTTCTGTAAAAGTTGTTGTTGTTAAGTGCCATCAAGTCAGTTCTGTATAGATAGCATTTCTGAGAAGCATCTGGTGGATTTGAACTGCCAACCTTATGGTTAGTGGTCCAGTGCTTAGCCTACAGCACCACACCAGGACCCCTCTATAAAGATTAGAGCCTTGGAAACCTGATGAGGCAGCTCTACTTTGTCCTATAGGGCCTCTGTGAATTGAAGGATAGGAATGATAAAGTTCTTTGTGAGATTACAAAATTAGCATAGGACTAAAGAATTGCATAAGGTTTGCTGGTTCCCAAAGAACTCAGGTTTTCTTAACAGGCTGTCTTAGTCCCTGACAGTAAGACTTATCTTAAACATCGGTCATTTGGGAGAACAGAGTGTAGGCAAGCTGATCGCCACAGTCCCCATTCCTCTGGAACACATTATCTACAAGCTGTTTGCCTCAGCTTTTCAGAATCCTCACACAGCACATTTTACAATCGTGACCTGTAAGAATCACCTGAAGGAATATGTTTTGTTTGCAGTTCATTGTTGTGTATTTAAGGGAAAAATATAGTGCATTTCATGGAGGACAAGAACAGTTACTCTACTCCTACCTGTATCTTCTATCAAGCAGTTACTTCCAACATGTGCTTTTTAAATTGAAGTGAGTTGACTTCTACTCAGCCAGCTCCCAAATCTATGAAGCATGCATTACCTTCAAGGAAAAGAAGCCCTGTGCCTCATGGCTGCCCCAAGAGCGGTTGAGATGCTTATCAAAGAGCTCACCAACAGAATAGCTTTTGTCCACATGATAGCCTAGAAAAGGGGACTAAAATGACATGCTCAAGGGTAGTGGGACTATATCATGTACATGAAGAAAGGACTTAGAGGACAGTTGTTTGTAATCTAGCTCTTACCTGAAAGATTTACTTGGTCCAGAGATTGCATTTGACTTTGAATTCCTGTGAATTTTCTTTCTTCAGGCTCTTCAGGTTTAAGTGTAACTAGCTTTTCTGTGTTCCTAGAGGCTAGAGAATATATGTGAAATGAATAAAATAACTTCAGAAATACTAAAATAAAAAAACAATATTCATTGATTTATTCATTCAAAAAGAGTATCTATCTAGTGCCCAGGAGATGTTAGGCAACATCTAGGTGCCGGTTATAAGGATTGCCCCAGGGACCTGCATAGTCTAACCGAGGCTTGTCCCCACCCAGCCTAGTACACCCTAGCCTAGTACACCCAGCCTAACACTGGCCTCTTGATATTCATATGTATAATTACAAAGCCTATAATATGTTTCATAAAGAATGGTTTTCCAGTAGAAATGTGTGTATCCCCAAAAGGAACACTATTCTTCCCATCAAGTTTGTCAGCACTGTGCAAAAGATATGTGGGTGACAGCAAACAATAGTTACCTGATTCCTTTCCTCCCTTAAAGTTATTGAGATGTTAGAGAATCTTAAAGCAATGACAATAAAACTTGTCCTATAACATGTCTCTATTGTAACATTTGGCTAAGAAGTTGGATATTGGCACCACAGTGAAATGGAGATCAGAATTCCAGCGGTGTGAGGGAGGGTTTCTGTTATCAAAGACTGATAGTGAGATACTTCACATTTTACAGTTTGAGTGGGACAAAGGTCCAGAAGCTTGCCAATATCATATCCTGGGTTACAAAATAAAAAGACAGATGAGGACTACAAGGACAAGTTGATGGAGTAGGCAGGTATGTTGAGCAGACCTTCTGCAATAGGGATGGATGGTGATTCTGGAACCCTGAACATCAGAGGAAAGGGTAGAGAGGCAGATTGAGTACCAACTTGGAGAAGAAGCTGAGCAGGAATGTCCAGAAAGGAGACAAGAGAAGACTAGTGGATTGCCAGTTGGTTTGGCGCAGCACGGCTACCTTGAGATTTTACAGGCAGCTATCGATTGACACAGTGACCAGTGACCTGGAGGTATAGGACACACAGTGGAGGTTGCCAGTAAAGGGAATATGTTTCTTCCTTGGTTCTGGAGCTCTCCTGATGGCTGGGAGTGTATGGTCAGCCCCCACCCCTGGCCAATGGCAGCCCTCCTGTGCAGCCTCTGCTCTGCTTTGCTCTGCCTGGGGTTGGGTGCCAGGCATGCCAAGCTTGGGTCTGTAGTTGTATGAATTTTGTCTCATCAGATCTGTTATTGCTATTGCTTGGTTTTAGAAGACAGCAGTTGTACCCATCTAGCCCAGTCACATCTGTGCCTCCTGCAGCTCTACCCACTGTGTAAGTGGCATTTCCCACCCCTGTGCCACCTGATCAATGATAATAAACAGATGAAATCAAGGAAAATACAGATAAAACTTCAATGGAAGTAAAAAAAAAAAAAAAAAACACTTGAAGAACAAATTGAAAAAATAAATGAAAAATTAGACAGCATACAAAAACAACAAATAGAAAGCCAGAAGATTAATGCTAAGATTTCAGAAACAGAGTATACATTGAAGGGGCAGAGAAAGTAGAATTGAATCAGCGGAAGTCTAAATTGGTGAGCTTGAAGACAAATCTCTCAATATTCATCTGCAAAAGGAATAATCAGAAAAAAGAACAACAACAACAAAATCCAAAGAAAGCCTAAGAATTGTGTGGGACACCACCAAGGAGAGTAACTTACATGTACTTGGAATTCCAGAACAGGACGAGACAAAAATAACAATCTCCACAGAGAAAACTGTCAAAGAGTTACTGGAGGAAAATTTCCCTAACATTGTGAAAGAGAAGATATGCATTCAAGAAACTAAATAATAATTAACTCCACCAGGATAGACCCCAAAAGAAAATCACCCAGACATATTATAATCAAACTCTCCAAAACCAAAGACAAAGAAATATTCCTGAGAGCAGCTCAGAAAAAATGAAAAGTTACCCACAAAGGAGAATTAATAAGACTAAACTAATTTTTCAAAAAAAAACAAAAAACAATGCAGGCGTAAAGACAATGAGGTAACATATATAAAATGCTGACAGAAAAAAAATTGCCAAGAATTATATACCCAGAAAAATTGTCTCTCAAGTATAATGGTAAATTTAGGGCATTTCCAAATAAACAGAAATTAAAATAATTTGTAAAAACCAGACCAACCTTACAAAAAATGCTAAAGGGAATCTTTGGACAGAGAACCAAAAACAGAAGACAACAACCTGATATTGACATGTATGACAATATCACTCAGAAATCAAGTGTTATGTGTGCCATCAAGTCAGTTCTGACTCATGGCAATACTGTATAGGGCTTCTGAGAGTCGCTCATGGGTTTGAACTACTGACTTTCCAGTTACCAGTCCAGTGCTTATCCTACTGTGCCACACCCAGATATAGAAGCATCCATGGTAAAACAAACCTACAAGACTGAAAATATGGAACCAGAGAAATTAGCTTACAGCAACAATAACAAAAAAACACAAAAAAGTAAAAAGAGGTAATAGTTACAGAAGTTCTAAATAAAGAGGAAATCAAGTTGATTTCAAGAAAACAAATAAATAAAAATAAACCTAACTATAATCCTAAACCAGGACTAAGCCCTACTCCTAGCCCTAGTCCAACCCCTACATGTAACCCTGACATTAACCCTAATCCTAACAAAAAGAGAGAGAGAAAAAAATGATTGGAGGGATACATGGATGGATGGAGAGAGTTGGATGAAATGGATGGGTTTATATATAAATAAAATAATAAATATGGTTGGAGTTTGGGTGAATGAATGGATGAATTAAAGCATGGATGGATAGATAAATTTATGTATCAGTGGATACATGGAAGAGTGGATGGATGGGAAACATAAAAAGTCAGATGAAGTCATCACTGTTCACTACATTCTAATGTTAGTGTGTTTCCAAGATTAAAGGAAGAAGGCCCAAAAGAAAAATTATGGTATCAGATAAACTTAGAGTTGGAAGATGTATTGGGGAGTCATTCAAGATAGAAGGTCCACTTACTCCCTTCAAACACGTGGTCCATCTCTGCTTACCTTCACCAGCAACTCTGATGTTTGAGGTCCTTAGTGTTGGTATTCACCTGTTTTTCAGTTCTTCCACATGAGCTAATTCTGCCTTGGAGTCCTGGTGTGATGCTGTAGGATAAGCACTAGACTGCAAGGTTGGTTTCAACTGCAAGGTCACCAGTTGCTCCTCAGAAACCCTATGTAGGGTCGCTATGTGTTGCAACCGATTCTACGGCACTTAACAACAACATTTCTGCTTTCTCACCTGTATATAAGCTCCTTGAGGACAGATGTCAAGACAAATGTCTTACAGTTTTATCCACCATAATGTTGGACATCTATGCACAACAGGTGATGAATGTTTGTTGTTAGTTTGGGAAGGTCAGCTGAAGCAGTAGTTTGCAACCTTGACTGAGCATTGGAATCACTGTTTGGGTTTGTGTCCCTTCTCTAGAGATATTGATTCATTAGGTTATGATTATTGTTGGCCAGGTATACTTAAAAAATAAATCTCCATTGGTGATTACAATTACATCCAGTATCAAGGACCATGGTGTCTCTTAAGCCATGTTTTGATATTCAGAAATAAAGAAATTCATAGTGAACCACCTATTCTGCTTTGCTGTTTTCTTTCTGCTGATTTGGAGACTAGACATCAGTTTAATCTGTGGACTCCTCACCTCCTAGCACCTGGAGGACTCTTACTGGATTGAGACAATAAGCAGCAGCCTTTTGGGGGATGTGTGGTTTTAGAATATATTCCTCATGCACTGGAATGCCAGTTTCTAACATAGAACTGGAGAAAGCCCTGGACTGACAACATTTGAAAATACTTTCTCCTGGATGAAAGATTTTCCCCCCTAAAGAAAAGCCTGAAAGGTTACACAGAACCAAGGGTGAAAAATGTTGGTAGTGGATAAGACCTTACAATCCAGAAACGTGAGCTTGTGTGCCTCTCTTTGTACTCATTAAGAGGAAAAACTCTTTTCTCGCTAAATCTGTTTTTCTATCCAGAACTTATCCTATAGGGATTCTAAGATGGTAATCGAAGAGAGGTCAGATGGAGGAGTTGAATGGGAAATTCTTTGGAATTCACAGTAATGTTGTTTGGAGAGAGAAGTAGGATATGAACCATAAAACCAAAATGTTAATTACAGGTCAATATTTTTTTTCACTAGAATTATTTTCAAATTGTTTTGTGACTTTTAGGATACAAATAGCTTTGGGAACCATAAAAAAAAAATGTTAATTCAGCCTTACAGGTCAACTTTTTTTTTTTCCACTAGAATTAGTTTCAAATTGTTTTGTAACTTTTAGGGTAATGTCTTTCCCTTGTCCTCCAGATATGTAAACTTCTTGAAGGCTTTTGTCTGTTGTATCTTCAGGATCGGAAATAGTCCTTGGTGACTAATAAGCCAAACCCATGGCTGTTGAGCCAATTCTGCCTCATAGCAACCCTAGAGGACAGAGTAGAACTGCCCCATAGAAACTAACATTGTAGTTGTTAAGTGTCATCAAGTCACTTCCAACTCATAGCAACTTGGATTCCAAAGAGTGGGTTTGACCTGCTGACCTTGTGGTTTGCAGTCCAGTGCTGAGCCTACAGTGCCACACCAAGAGTCTCATTAAATATTTGCTTAAGAAATAAATATTTCAGGGACTACCAAAATTAGTTAACATCTATGTGTAGAGTATAATATTAACTTTTCTGAGAGAGAGTGGACCATCTCATTTTTGTCTATTGGGCTGAATGAACAAAAGCTGAATGCATCTGTGTCTCAGTATGTGTCCCAGATCCCCCACCCTTAGTAGTTACAAAAGGAGTCACTTACAACTTTTGCATTGGCATTTGTTTTCCCAGGAAGCATGGCCAGAGTTTACTGTACAATATATATAGGCATTCTGTATTCTGCGAAAACCTCGCTTGCATTCACAGATCAGTAAGGTACCATTCTTGTATAAGTGGGCTTTGTAGGTAGCATATCTGATCTTTGGTGGATCCGTATAACACAAGTCTGCAAACAAACAAACATACTATGAGTTCAGGGAGGTTCATACCAAACACTCACATATCTAATCAATATTGTCAGAAAAAAAAAAGGAAAAAAATTCAACTTGCATTCATTAAAACAACAACTCTCAACCAACTAGAAATAGAAGGGAATATTCTGGTAAAGATCCCCTATGAAAAACTTACAGTCAACATTGTTTTTAATGGTGAAAGACTAAACACTTTTACTCTGTGATCAGGAACAAGGTAAAGATGACTCTTACCACTACTATTGAGTATTGTACTGAAGTTCTTGCCCACCCAATAAGATAAAAAAAAGGAAATAAAATCCATACAGATTGGAAAGGAAGAAGTAATACTGTTTTTGTTCATTGATAACTTTCTTCCAAATGTTATCCATAGTTTGTTATATGATTCACACAGTCAAATGCCTTTGAATAGTCAATAAAGAACAAGTAAATATATTTCTGGTATTCTTTGCTTTCCGCCAAGATCTGACTGATGTCAGCAATGATATTCCTCATTCCACATCCTCTCCTGAATATGGCTTGGATTTCTGAACACTCCTTGTTGGTGTACTGCTACAACCATTTAAAAAAAATATTTTCAGCAAAATTTTACACACATCTGATTATTGATGGATGATTTTTGCATTCTTTTGGGTCACCTCTTTTTAAAGAATGGGCACAATCATGGATTTCTTCCAATTAGTTAGCCATGTAGCTGTCTTCCAAATTTCTTGGCATAGATGAGTGAGCACCTTCAGTGCTGCGTCAGTTTGTTGAAATATTTCATTTATATCTGATCAATTCCTGGAGACTTGATTTTTGCCAAGGCCTTTCAGTGCAACTTGGACTTCTTCCTTCAGTACTATAGGATCTTGATCATATGCTGCCTTATGAAATGGTTGAACTTTCACCATTCCTTTTTAGTACGGTGATTCTGTGTATTTCATCCATCTGCTTCTGATGCTTCCGGCATCATTCAATGTTTTGCCCATTGTTGTTGCTGTAAATTCAGTTCTGACTTATGGTGACCCTCCGCACAACAGTATGAAGTACTGCCTGATCCTGTGCCATCCTCACAATTATTGTTATGCTTTAGCCCACTGCTGGCGCCAATCCATCTTGTTGGAGGTCTTCCTTTTTTGCGCTGATCCTCCACTTTACCAGGCATAATGTCCTTCTCCAGGGA